>NW_021636859.1:0-65613 GCF_004799145.2 Neltuma alba
GTCCTATCTATGAGATGCAATTGACATCTGATGTAGTTAAAAGGAGCAGGAATGAAGGTCTTGTTTGACCGATTGGATTAAAGGAGCTCAAAGAAGGGATGAATTAGCAGGGACCCTTTGAGCTAAAGTACTAAACAATAAGATAAGAGATTTTGAAATCTTGATTGAAGGAATATTGAAATATAGAAAAAACCTACGTCCCTCCAGTAAATGGTTTTAGGAAACAAATTCTAGATGAGGCATATGAGAGTAAGTACCTGATTCAACTGAGAATAACCAAGATGTACCAAGACCTTAACCAAAGGTTTGATGGCCTGGTATGAGATAAGATGTCGCCCAATATGTGATAAGATGCCTTACATGCTAAAAAAATAAGGATAAAGGATCAGAAATCGTTAGGATTCTACAAACCCAGATCTTCCTGAGTGGAAATGAGATACCATTTCTATGGGTTCTATTGTAGGATTACCTAGCATATCATCAGGTTACGACACGACATGGGTCATAATCGATCAATTGACAAGTTGGCCCATTTCCTGATGATTAGGGTTAAAATATTTGCTAGAGAAATTGGCAAGGTTATATGTTAAGGAGATCATTAGACTTTATGGAGTACCAAAGGACATCGTGCCAGATAGAGACCCAAGGTTTACATCCAGATTGTGGAAAAAGATGTAAGAAGCTATGAGAACCAAGTTGAGTCTCAGTATGGCTTATTACCATAACCAGAAGGTAAATAAACAAACGATCTAGAGTTGGCTCACAGTAGTAGCTATCATTTAGCCTTTAAATGGTTCTACTCAAAGTTCTATACGGGAGAAAATATGAACCCCTATTTTGCTAGATGAAACTTATAGAAAAGAAAGTTTAAGGTTCATATGTAATTGACCAAAACCTCTAAGAAATACAGTTAGTTAAGCAGAAGTTGCTTACGGCTCAAAGCAAATAGAAAGATTTCACCGATAATAGGTGGAAACCATTAAAATGAAAAATTTGACACTAAAGTACGAAGAACCATTTGAGATTTGTAGCTATAAGTCCTTATTAGGATATATTTAGGCATGCTAGATAGGGAGAAAGAAAGGGACATTCTCCTCAAGTAACCTCTCAGTGATAGTCAAACTAGAGGTTTAGCCCTAAAATTTCGAGGACAAAATTTCTTAAAGACTGGGAGAATCATCACATCTCAATTTCTTGACCTAAGAGCCCTAGAAGTAGCCTAAAGAAGGTAGGTTATTAAGCCTTTTGTGAGCAGAAGTCCAAAAGATGAGAAAGGAAGTCAAAGCAATTTTAGAGACTAAACTACAAAGTAAAATCTCATCATGTCACACCTTACTTCTAGAATGACTTAGAGTTCAATTAGAAACATTTTAGACCACATTAGATGGCCTTGAGTTCAAAAATCCCATTTAGTTGTTACTTTTCAGAAATTACTGTTCACTGTACGTTTTCCAGATTTCAGGTCCAACTTTGAAAAATCATAACTAATTTTATAAAAATCATATAGAAGTGTTCCAAAATTCTACAGAAAGTTCTTTTAATTCTCTTTAAGGAAAAAACATCAAATTGGACTTATCTTTAGCCAATCTGTACAGTTTAATCAATGAAAAGTACTATTTATTTGGTAAAATCTGGAACTTTCAGATTCTGTGCCTCAAATTTAGAAATTCATATCTCCTTGTGTACACATCCAATTAAGGTGGTCTACCTCTCATTTTAAAGCTTGAGATGTGTACTATAAGCCTCTCAAATTTCATGGCTTAATTTGTCCATTTGATAGGTCAAACTGATGCTCAAGTCTAATTGCTCTAGAACTTACGTTTTTCCTTAACTAACTTTTGCTTTAATTCTTTTTATTTCTTTGGCATGTAAAACTTGGGCTTACTCTTTCCCATTCATTCTCATACATTTGCATTCATGCCATAGTCATTTTAAACATATACATTACATCATGGGCATTCATAAACATAATTTATAACACAAATAATTATTCATTAAACATTAACCTCATTCATTAACATCAATAATTCTCTACTTTCTTTCTCTTACTTCTCATGCCATTATTGACCATCATTGATTGACCTAAATGGTTGGTTAGTGAGGGTGAGATTTAGGAGAATTTTAGTAGCAAACAATACCATATTAATCATGCTAGATAGATGCTAATGCACTACACGCAACTTGTTTATTCTCTTGTTAATTAGTGACATATTAGCATGCTCAAAGCTAACTTCTTGATGCATGGCCATGGAGACATAATCTACTCATCATGAATAGCAACTACAATAGCTAAAACATGTCACAATAACATTCGAATAACATGTACATAGTAACACATAAGGATACAACATCAAGCAATGACAATAGGTAAGTTCACTACCTTGTACTTCAAGCTTTCCTCTTGCTTTTTCTTTGATTCCCTATGACTTCCAGAATCAGCTGCGAATAGGATGAGAGGCTCCCTTTTTAGGGATAAGATGTCTAGATGGCATACTATAGACATGGAAACTAGTGAGAGCTTGTACTCCTTACATTGAAATGCCAAGTATTATGCATGTTAGAGTATGCTCCTGCTGAAAAGTGAAGTAGAGAAATGAGAAGTTGCATAAGTCCTCTCCTTATACCGTTCTAAAGTAGCTAAGAACGGTAAGAGCAGCTAGAGGAGTAAGAGAACTCCTAAGACAGATTATCTTAGGTACCTAAAGAAGCAGATAGGTGGCCTGGAGGATTGAATGAGGCTTAAGAGAATGATATTGGCTATTGGAACAGTCTTGAGGAATGATCAGCCAAGTTACCAACTAAGTGGAGGTGACTTATTTTATTACTCAACCCTGTGGTTAGAGTCTCCCAGAGATCTTAAAATGGCTAAAAGTGATAATGCTATTCCAGGGTCACTATGGATCCTGAAGAGGCTTATGGTAGAGTGTAGTAGCTCTCGAGGTCGCAGTAGACCGAGCCTAAGGCAAAGTGGCTAAGCTATAAGAGTAAGAATATAGTACCTCTTTGGAAAGATGAAAACCAATACATAGAGAGTACCCATGACTTCCTTCCAGATAACTTTTTTATTGATTAGGCTGAGCTCAATTTTCTTTCAATTAACAGAGGAAAGTCAGAGTTAGAAAATTTAGAGCTATGAGACCTAAACAAGAGGTATTCAAGCTAGCTCCAGATACAGAAAGAACCCCTTGTGATACAGTCACAGACTGATTATTGACAGGCAGATCCCTAAAAAGTTGCTAGAGTCAGGAATACTAGATGGAAAGACTAGACTAAAGGTTAAGATAGAAACCACAAAGAAATAGTTGTATGAAGTTAAGTCCAAGCAGGGACTAAACTGTAAATTCAGAAAGTTACGGCCAACAGGGGTAAAAGTAGAAAAGTATACAAAAAAATTCCCAAAAATGGGAAATAATATTCTTAGGCTCGTTTGTGAAGAAAAATGATGAAAATGCCCCTGAGGCAGCTTAAATGGAATTTATAAGGTGATGGCCAGTAAAAAGTGTACTGTTTGAGGTAATATTTAAAATAGCAACAGACCTAAAAAATGTACATAAAAATGAGGTTAAATGGTTGCAAGGTCTTACTAATTTATAAAATTAGTCCCATAACCAAAAGGCCAGTAGAATGGCTTTAATAAATTAAAAAGCTGATTATACCGATAAAAGAGCATTTTAGTAAATGATTTTTATGCAAGGCTTGAAGGAAGTGTTACAGCCTAAGAAAATTTATAGATATTCTCTAAAATAAAAGAGAATTTATGGAGTAGGTAGGAAAATTTTTTGAGCTCTAGAAAGCTATTAAGAAAGCTAGAGAAACATGGGCCAAATAAATTAGGAAGAAACTTAAGGTTTAAGTTTTGATCTAATGGCTAGGATTTAATCTCCCTTCTCCTCCACTAAAATTGTGGCACTTGGCACCTTTTAGAAGAATGATGTAAGGATGATGCAAGAAGGTGATGCAATGATGATGCAAAAGTGCACTTGAAGTTCCAAGATTGCCCTTACTCTTTCTATTCGCTGTCAAGTTAGTCCATTCAAGCCAAAATTTTGGCTATAAATAGAGCCTCTCCTCCCCCTCCATTTCAGCCAACATGAGAATACTAGGAGAAACTCCTGTAATTTTATTTCTTGAAGCATAATCAAGAGGAGGACACCTATCTTTGATCAACCAAGCTTGGATTTAAGATTAGTAGGTTGTTCTATGTTGTTTCTTGCTTTGTATTCTTGAGTTTAATAGTTGAAAAATATAGAATCCCCTAAGGGGAGGTGTTGGCCGAAATTAATAAGAGTTAGGAGAGGATGATTTTGATGTTAAACTTGGTTAGAACACATTGATTAGAAGTTGTTTCAAGTGGATCTATGTTGAAATTGAAGAATTGTATGATATGGTTATTAGGTATAGTGTTCGGCCAATATAAGATCTGTACCATAGGATGAGATTTTAATGATTTTGATGCTTTTATTGTGTTTAAAATGAAAAATGGTGTAGAGTAAACTTAAAGAATAAGCATTGGAAGCATTAGAATTAAAGTTGGAATTTTTGAAGTTATGAACCCCCTATTCAACCAAACTAATTTTTAGGGAAGGAGTTGTATTTTCATTAATCTAAGCTCATATTTGGTTTTCTTGGGCAAAATTATGAAGGATTGGCCTAAAGGAACAATTTTTACAAAGCTAGAAGAATAATCCAAAATTTAGAGAAAAAGTTGAGTTCAAGAGAGCTAGTCTTGAACTTCATGTAATCTAGTGATTCTAACTGAATGTACGCAGTGGAAGCGTGGTGGGCCCATAACCCATAGGTCCCAGGATCGAAACCTGGCTATGATACCAAAATATTACACCTTGTTATCAGATCGACTTAGGGTTCAATTAGAACTATTTTAGACCACATTGGATGGTCTTGGGCTGAATTTTTTTCACAAAAACATTGATTTTCGGATTTTTACTGTTGATTTAGTAAAAATCCAGTTTTCTGGTCCAACTTCAAAAAATTATAACTTAATCTAGAAAAATCAAAATGGAGTGGTTCAAAATTTTGCAAAAACCTCTTTGAAATCTCTCACAGGGAAAAATAGTCTTATGAACCAATTCTATTTGAGAAAGTGTCAGGTTTTTGTGGAAGTCACTACTGTTATTTTGGTAAAAATCCTTTTTTCCAGATTTTGGACTTAACTTTAAAAAATCATTAAAAATCACACATTTGTCCATTTTTAATGTGTTACCTATCAAATTCAAACTTGAGACGTGACCTCTAAGCATGCCAAATTTCACAATTAAATTTGTTCAGGAGCTCAATTAAAATATTGCTCAAAGTTGACAGCTTACTTAGGGTTACAGCACCAACCATGCATACTTATATATAACCAAAATAGAATTATTTTCTCATGATTCACCACCACAATTACTCTTGAATTTGCAGCTTTCCTTTGGATGATTCAGGCCCTAAAATGTTAGATTATTTTGGGAGGGTGAGATTTTAATGAAATCCCAATAGCAAAATTAACCAACTATATCATCAACAAGCATCATCATTATGCATCACCATATTAACTACTATTGGTGAACTAGCATGCTTATCATTTGGCAAACCCAATCATGCAAAGGCCAATGCAAGAAAGTGTAAAGAGCAGCCACATCACAATCAAGAAAGTTTATTGACATAATAGCAATTAATCATGCAATAATCAACGATGCAAGGTTAATGTTAGTAGTTAGGTTAAACTTTGCTACCTTACTCCAAAGACTTGAGCTTTCTTTGTTTTTCTTCTTTCCCTTCACAAATTTCAAACCCTAACCTGATAAACCATAAAAGGGGTAGTAAGATCATTAACCATTCCATAGAAAAATTAACAACATAACTCAAGAAATTCTTAAACCCTTTTAAAGCTTCTATCTTTGTCTTTTAATTTTTAGAGTTTGTGTTCTTTAACCCTAAAAATTCTCTCTTAACCTATTCCTACATAGTTTTTCATGTAGATTTCAAATATATATTTGGATTTAAGAAAATAAAACCCCTTCTTTCAGTTTTGAACTGACCAAACAAATAGGGTTTATTATCTAAAATTACAAATTTGATTCTAATGCTTCCAATACTTGTTCTTTAGGTTTATCCTATACTATTTTCTATTTTGCACACAATGGAAGCATCAAAACAATGAAAAACACATCCTAGGGTCTAGTTCTTGTCTTGGCCGAATTGGTCCTCACGAAAAACAACAAAAAAATCACTTCAAAAACAACCTACAATCACTTGAAACCACTTGGAACTATCATGCTTTGAAGTGTTCTAAGGAGATTGAACAACAAAACTTCCTCCCCTACAATATATATGTTTCAGCCAGGATCTAAAGAGAAGAGAAACTAGGATTTTTAACCATACAACTCAAGCAAACAAGGTAAGGAACAACTTAGAACAAAAAACTAACATTAAATCTCACTTATATGATCAAAGTTGCTTCCTTTTTCTTGATTTCCACTTGAAGCTCTCTCCTTTCCCTCTTGCTCTCTCCTTGGCCAAAATATTAGTCTGAAAAATAGGAGAGAAGAGCTCCCTTAATGAGCAAAATATCCCAACTACCATCATTAATGAAAATCTAAGTGTCATTACCCCTTTTACTCTTGCATTCTCTTTCTTAATTAACTAAATCCTATTGAAATTAATTACCAAAAGTCAAAATCCTCTCCATTTGAGGTGTGACACTTGAAAAATTCAAATCCTCTCCATTAAGGGCTTGACACATGGCAAAATGTGAGCCATTTGAATTGCAAGACTCTAGTCTTCACTTATCGGTGCACTTTTACTTCAGTTTTAATTTCTTTTCTATAATTACAGTACTCTGGCCTTTATAATTATTTTTTCTTAGATCCATAATTTATTCTCCTCATTTTTCTCTTCCCAAAATGCCCTCTTTATCCATATCTCAAATTTCTATTAATTAAATAAAAAGAAAAACTATTTTCCTTTTCATTAGTGATTTTTCCACTTGTCAAAAGAATTAGGAAAAATCTTGGATAGTTGAGGGTCTCCTGTTAATTTCATAATCTCATATAATTTCTTGGGATATCATAGGAGTTTTTTTTGGAATTTTATTCTCTTTCCAAGTATTTATTTGGAATTTTCCAAATAAAAGGCCTTAAATTAGCCTAAATCACCCTTAAATTCCTTTGTAATTTCTTCAAGGGTAATTTGGTCATAAAACCAATTATATATCCTCATATAATTCTCAAAGAACATTATTCCTATTTTTTCTTAATTTTTTGAGATTTGAAAATATTTTTTCATAATTATTTTTGACTAGTTTTCCTTAATTAGTCAAGTTTTCATAATGAACTTGGAAAATAATAATTATTATTATTTTCCATCAAAATTTTTCTGTTTCTCCTTATCATTTTTGGCCTTTAAATATTTAGAAATATCCTTATTCCTAATTACCATGTTATTGGATGTGACATTTCTTCCCCCTAAATAAATTTTGTTCTCAAAATTTAAAGCATATCTTAAAGAAAACGCTCGAGATACTTCCCTTTTGTTTCAATCTCCGTCTCCCATATAGCTTCCTTTAGTAAAAGACCCTCCCACACTACAAAAAAATATGTTAATTCTAGCGGTTATGGTGTTACATTTCTAGCGGTTTTAACCGCAACAAATAACATTTGTAGCGCTTAACGAAACCGCTAGAAAAACAGGTGTTAGAAAAATTTCTAGCGGTTATCCCAACCGCTACACATCATGGTCAAAACGATAGAACATTTCTAGCGGTTAGGAACCGCTAGAAATTATCTGAAGGAGACACATTCCTAGCGGTTACAAAACCGCTAGAAATTTTTTCCGGGGAAACGTTTCTAGCGGTTTTATAACCGCTAGAAACGTTTCCCCGGAAAAAATTTCTAGCGGTTTTGTAACCGCTAGAAACCTGCTAAACGGGAATTAAATAATTTCAGTAGCGCGCGAAAATTACTAGCGGTTATAGAACCGCTAGAAATGTTTGGGAAATTAAATTTTCACACCAATTGAATTTTTAGAATGGCGGGAAAATTTTCTAGCGGTTAAGAACCGCTAGAAAGTTTGGCGCGAAATTTAAATTTGACGAAATATTTCTAGCGGTTCTGAACCGCTAGAAATGTTTACCGTGCCAGAAAAAAAAATTTATGGTTTTTCATATTATAATTTTAAAAACCATTAAATAAATTATTTTGAAGAATTTTTGTTAATTTGTATAATTAGTTATATGTTACATTTTATATATTCAAATTTTGTAATAAAAAATATGTAATTAAATTATGAATGTGTTAAAAGAAGTGAATTTAATCTAACAAGATAATTTAATTGAATATTTAATAAGATAGTTGAATTGAAGATGATATATTTTGGAATATTGAACCTATAGTATTAAGTTGATGAGTATTTGAATCAGTTGAGGAGGGCATGACAAATGTGGAGAAGAAAAATCTGAAAGGAAAGGAGAAATAAATATGTTAGGAAATTTTAAATAAAAACAAATAAAAGATACAATGAATTATAAAATAAAATTCACTTACCATAGAGTAAAGAGAAAAAAACCACAATATGAGATAGTAAGAAAAAAAGAGAGAATTATGAAGAAGAATAGGAGAGGAAGGAAAAGAGATGGAGTAAATGAATGTAGAGAAGATATGGTATTTATAGAGATCAGCAACACATTTGTAGCGGTGTTTTTGTAGCGTTTTATAATATTTTGTAGCTGTTATTCATTTTCTAGCGTATATAAAAGCGCTAGTAATTAGTAGCGGTTACATATGTAGCGGTTATTAACCGCTAGAAATTTAGTATTTTTTATTTTTAAAATCTGAACGAATTTTAATTTACAGGTATGTATTTTGTAGCGGTTCATAACCGCTACAAATTTTTTCACGATATTGTAATTTGTAGCGGTTATTAACCGCTACAAATTACAATTTTCACGAAATTGCAATTTGTAGCGGTTAATAACCGCTACAAATTACAATTTCGTGAAAAACTTTGTAGCGGTTATGAACCGCTACAAATGAAAATTTTTTTATTTTTAAAAAAATTTTACGAATTTTAATTTATACATATGTATTTATGGACGAAAAATTTGTTAAATAATTTATTTTGGATGCTGCTACTCTCCATCATCATCCGGCCTGAAAGGACATATTTTAAAAAAATTTGTTAAATTTATGTTGTATTTGGAAAAATTAGTAATTAGTAGTTAATTATTTAAATAATTTAAGAAAAGACGTGTACCTGATAAGTGGCAAATTATCATCTCCTTGAGGAAAGAAGTCTTCAAAATTCGAGGGTTGGAAGGGTTCACTGTCGTAAATAATGTCACCATCACCCATATCGTAAAGATCCCGTGGCTTGAGGTGAACGACCATATTCCAGTCTTTATGTTTCTCGTCCTCGACATAGTAAATTTGGTGTGCCTCAGAAGCAAGGATATATGGCTCATCATCTTCAGATGCCCCCGTATGAATAAGTCTTGAGAAATTGACTGAGGTGATGCCCAAATGGTCAGTAGCGAGTCCCCGTGAAGTTGTCGTATTTGCCCAGGAGCATTTGAACAGTGTCACGGTGAAAAGCTGGTAAGTCAACTCAATAATGTCAATTAGCTTTCCATAGTAAGTGACGCCTCCAAAGCGCATATCGCCATCACTACTGCTAGCATAACATCTCGTTCCGAATGTCCCGCAAACTCCAGAGTTTTGTGTGAGCAATCCCTGATCACGTGCAACCGTACAGAACTTGAAGCCGTTGACATTGTACGCGGTAAACCTCCGTGCATGGTCTAACGGACCGAGAGAAAGAGCTCTGAATTCATCTGTGTATGGGCTGTTGTCATTACGTATTCGACGTGTAAACCAACTGGGAAACTCTTTGTGGACTCTTTTATCAATGTCAGCAGAACGCGCACGGCCCCGTAGCTGACGCCTGAGATAACTCCTAAACTCACTATAGTAAAGTGTAATTTGTTAGAAGAGTCAATAAGAAACAAATATAAAGTGTAAAAGCTAGTGAGCTTATATGATATATATACTTACTGCATGAAGGGTTCAACTTGGCTGCAATTTATCAAAACGTGTCTGTGTGCCTGGAGTTTCTCTGTAGGAGTGAGTCTGAAGAATTCATATCCTCCAACTGGTTTCCCAACAGGAGGAAATAAAGTTGACGTGGAAGGACCGGGAGGAGAATCATCTACGCGACGCGGGCGGTTAAAAGATGTCTCCATGTCATCAAAGTACCTCGAACAGAAAGTTAGGACCTCATCTCCGGAATAACCTTCTGCTATTGACCCCTCAGGCCATGCCTTATTCCTAACATATGATTTTAATTTCCCAAGTACCTGTAAGTTAAAATTGCATTAATAATTACGAGTAAATGAAAGAACAATGTGAAATTTAAAGAGGCGGGAATAAAAGATAATCTAGTACCTCTCTATAGGGTACATCCATCGATAGTGAACTGGGCCAGCAACCTTTGCTTCTCGAACAAGGTGGACAGTCAAGTGAACCATAACAGTAAAGAATGATGGAGGAAATATCATCTCCAAGTGACAAAGTGTAAGAATAATTTTATTTTGCAGCTGATCAAGCTCTTCCGCTACCAAGACCTTCGCACACAACTTCTTGAAAAATGAACATAATTCTACCAAAACCACCGATACATCAGAAGGAAGTGTGTTTTTCAAGGCCAATGGAAGTAACTGTTGCATAAGAACATGAGAGTCATGACTTTTCAACCCAGTAACCTTTCGAGCCTGCAGATCGATACACCTTGAGATGTTGCTAGAATATCCATCTGGTACTTTTATGTTCTTCAACGTCGAGAGGAAGATATCCTTGTTCTGCTTTGTCAAGGTGAATTTAGCTGGCTGAAACTTGTCGTTTTCATCAGGCCAAGCCTCTTCACGAATTCCCCAGGCCCGTAAATCTTTTCTAGCTGCGAGATGGTCTTTGGACTTTCCAGCTTCATTGAGCAACGTATATAGCACATTATCGCACACATTTTTTTCAATGTGCATAACATCCAAACTGTGTCGTAGCAAATTAGATTCCCAATAAGAAAGAGTGAAAAATATGCTTCTCTTCCGCCATTGCATAGGTTGCGTATCAGATGTCCCACGAGATCGTCGTCCCAATCGTTCGGGATCCACACTCTTACCAAACTCGATATGAACATCTTCTAACTGCCGCAAAATATCCATACCAGACAAAGTAACAGGAGGATCTCTCTTCTCCTGTTTCCCATCGAAGCGAATCCGTTGCAATCTAAGTCTGTGCTTGGAATCAAGGAACCGTCGATGTCCTATGAAGCACCACTTGCGACTGTGTGGAAGGCGACATGGCACAGAATCAAAATTGCACTCAGGACAGGCCAACCCAGTATGCACATTCCAGCCAGACAAAGTTCCCAAACCGGGAAAATCACTTATTGTCCACATCAAGGCTGCACGGAGATTGAATAGTTGCTTGTCATGTGAGTCATATGCCTCAACACCATTCGTCCATAGGTCGAGCAATTCGTGTATCAACGGTTGCAGGTATACGTCAATATCATTTCCTGGTGCTTTCTTGCCAGGAATGATCATGGAAAGCAAAAAGGAGCTCTGCTTCATGCACATCCAAGGTGGTAGATTGTATGGAATTAACACCACCGGCCAGATACTGTAACTTGTGCTCATGTTTCCGAAGGGATTAAAACCATCGGTTGCCAATGCAAGACGTACATTTCTAGGATCATTGGCAAAGTCTGAAATTTCGCATCAAACGCTTTCCACGCCTCCGAGTCTCGTGGGTGCCTTAACCTACCATCTAGGTTTTCCTCAGTCGCGTGCCACCTCATGTGCTGAGCCATTTTTGATGACATATACATTCTTTGCAACCGTGGTTTCAAAGGAAAGTATCTAAGAAAATAATATATTAAAAATTTAAAATACCGAATATTTTTAGAGACGGAACAAGTAACACGCTGTAATAATTTGTACCTGAGAATTTTGGCCGGTTTCTTCTTTTGCTTCTTGCCCTTTCGTACCGACTTATAGCGTGACGTCTTGCATCTCGTACAAATCTCTTTGTTGGCATCATCTCCCCAGTATAGCATACAGTCGTTTGGGCATGCATCTATCTTCTTATAGTTCAAGCCAAGCTTGTTAATAATCTTTTTTGCTTCGTAAAAAGACGGAGGGAATTCAGCTTGGGGGAAAGCATCTCCCAGTAACTCCAGCAACATAGACATCGCCTTGTCAGTCATACCGCACAAGCATTTGATGTGATACAGCCTCACCAAGAATGACAACTTCGAATACTTTGTACACCCAGAATAAAGAGGCTTGTCAGCTTCGGTCATGAGGTCAAAAAATTCCCGAGCAGTTTCGTTTCTTAGAAACTCCGGTTGAGGTCCCTCTACTTCATCTTCGTTGGGATTCGAGCTTTCGTGAACACCAAAAGCATCACGCACAGCATCATTCACGGCATCGGCCTCATCCACTCGAACTCCCATCCGTGAAACTACTGGCACTGACTCAGCACCCATATCTAGCCGTTCCCCATGTAGTTGCCAAAATACGTACTCTCGCGGAAAAGGCTTAAAGATTAAATGTTCCCTAACAATATCTTTGGGATGCCACTTTTTGAAATTACATTTAGGACAGGGACACTGAATCTTACCATTTACGGCAGCATTGGCGAAAGCAAAATCCAAGAAATAGTTTAGACCAGCCAAGTATTGCGGAGTCGACCGGTGCAAGTTGATCCACGACCTATCCATGACTAATAATGCTCAAATTTCGTGAAAATATGCCACAGAGCTCAAAGAGAAGTTAAAATGAAATTCAGTTGAAGTGCTTCAGCTTATAAAGGAGGGTGGAGGAACGGTCATTTTTTTGTAGCGGTTACAAAACCGCTACAAATTTGTAGCGGTTTTAACGGAAAATTTCAATTTCCAGCGGTTATTAACCGCTAGAAATTCTAAATATCGGTTACAAACCGATAGAAATTTCTAGCGGTTTAACGGGACATCTGTTTTGAATTTTCTAGCGGTTTTATAACCGCTAGAAAATTCGTTCAAATTTGAGAATTTTCTAGCGGTTCACGAGAACCGCTAGAAAAAATTCGGTCAAATTTGAGAATTTTCTAGCGGTTCTGGTGAACCGCTAGAAAATTCTACAATTTTCTAGCGGTTCACCAGAACCGCTAGAAAATTCTACAATTTTCTAGCGGTTCACCAGAACCGCTAGAAAATTCTACAGTTTTAAAAATATTTATTAAATTAATAAATGATTATAGAATTATTTCGAGTAATTAATATGTTTAACGTGTTTAATAAATTGTAATGTTGATGTTGTAATAAATAAATAAATATTTCAATATTAATTAGTACTTGACATAAATAAAATTATAGAAATAAATCAATAAAGGAAACAAATAAATATAAAATTTAGATAAATATCTAAATAATATATAAAACCGTAAAATTAAGATTCTAATAAAATCCGATACAATGAAAGCAAATCATGGGTGGGGGGCAGAAGCAGCATCATCGGGATCATCCTCTGCTGAATCCTCCGGCTGACGGTGGGCAGGCCGCTCAACCTGCTGGGACTGGACTGGCGGATGGCGGGGTAGGGGCGGGACTGGTGGCATGTGTAGGTCGGGGATGTCAGGAACCGAGATGTTTGGAGCTATACTGACCACCACATGACGCAGAGCCGTAGCAGCTGCCAAGAGCTGGTCAAGCTGCGTCTGGAGCTGACGATCACGCTCCTGGAACTGACGATCACGCTCCACGATCCTGGCCTCGAACTCTTGTCTGAGCTCCTCTCGCAATTCCTCTGAAGATGAGGAACCCGGCCGCTTCGCACTCGCATGAGAGCTCCCAGCAGTATATGAAGGGCCAGCGCCACTTGAGCGGGGCAGCCTAGTCGGTGTAGGTCCAAGTCCAAGCCCGCTAACTCGACCAGGGTGCTGCGGCCGGCCAAGACCCGCTAAAAGTGAGGCGGTGGGATCCAAGGCAGACCCCTGAGACTCACGCAACTCGGAATCGACCTGAGTCATCCGTGCCTACCAAAATTAATATAAAGAAGTTAATTATAATATAATGATATCTACACTGTGATATTATATTAATATTTAATTTATTACTTACCGCTATCTCCTCAACCTCATCCGACGCACGCCCGTCTCGGGGTCTATACACCATCGGCCACATCTCGCCATAAGTGGGCGTGTATCCCCGCTCCTGCTGCGTCTTTTCTATCTGTAAATGAAATCAAAGAAATAATTAGTTACAAATTAAATACATCTACATATTTAATAAATTTATTTCAAGTACTCACAATCTCGTCATAAGTGATCGCAAAGCTCCTGGATCCAGCCCTATGACGTATCGTCTGATGCCTGACGCTCCTAGCATTTCTCCTAGAAAGAGCCTGAAGCAAAATGTAAAAAAATTAAATTAAATGAGTCAAGTCGGATAAAAAATAAAGAAATTATAATTAATACAATATTATCATACCATCTGGTCAGCCGTCATCCTAAAATAGACGTAAGTGGACCAGTCTTGGTCCGGGACTCCACCAGGTACATCTGCCAGTATCTCCTGGAGGGGCCTCGTCCCGTCACCTTTCTTCTCCCTCCACAGGTCGGCCCTCCTGTTCTTCCATGCCATCCCCAGCCTCTTGATCGTGTCAGCCCTCAACTCCTCCCCCAGAATAAATTTACTCTATGATTAAAATAATAAATTAACTAAATAACAAATTATAAACAAATAATTAAGCAATTTCAATAATTAAAAACAAATAATTAGTTTTTAACTAATTTAACAATATTATAAATAAAATATAAATTAATCAAAGTTTAATAATAATTAAACAATTAAGTAATTTAAATAAAAAAATATTTTTACTCAACTAAATTTAAAATTATTATAAGTAATAAATTAATGAAATCAATAACAAATTATTTTCATTTAACTACTTTTAAATAATTTAAATTAAAAATATATATTCATTTAACTACTTTTAAAAATATTATAAATAACAAACAAATTAAATAAATAAAAAATTATAATCAAACAATTAAATTATTTGAAAACAAAATATATAATCATTTATTTAAATTAAAAAAAATTATAAATAACAATTTTATATTACCTTCATTATTTCCCAGCCTTGCTGCTTCTTGTCTGAGGTGATCTTCTTCCAGTCCTGCACGTAGATGGGGAACAGCGTCCACTGCTGACCAAGGAGGCGCACGTACTTGTTGTACAACTGGCCACCTTTCTTCGTCGGTTGGCCCAACTCATTGAGCGGCACAACCACTCGTCCGCCCGTCATCATAGACAGCTCTCTGGCTGTCAGCCTCCGATAGGACCTGTTCCCCTCAGTGTCTACAAAATTTAATTAAGAAATAAATTATATATCAATAAATTAATATAATTTCTATATAAATTAAATACTGATCAAAACTTTAAAAAGTTAAAATAAATACTTACCGACAAATTCCACCTCATAACCAGCCTGACGTCTCGGAGCAGGACGCTGTGCAGCCTGGGGATACTCATTCCCCTGATCCTGCTCCTCCTCCTCCTCCTCCTCGTCAGCAGCATCAGCATGGGGTTGCTCATCCCCAGTAAAATGAGCCTCCTCAGTCCGCTCAATACCATTCTGCTCCATAAAACTGAGGATATCCTCCTCGCTCAGATCGTAGTCATGAATGCTGGGAAATGGCTCATCAGCATCATGATGAACCTCACTGGGTCCAGCTCTCTCAGGATCAACTGGGTCTTTCCCGTGTCGACGAGGCATCCTAATAACAACAAATAGTAATTATTTATAAATGAAATAAAAAAAATTAATTTATAAGCTATAACATAATAAAATTAATAAAATAAAACATAAAATAAAAATTATTTATCAATAAATTACTATTTTTACCTGAAAATAAGGATCTGCAACTGAATCAGAACTCAAATATGTTTGTGAAGAAAATTCAGCAGAGCTTCGCTTCCAGAACGATTGAAGAAGTGAGAGTGTGGGGGGGTATATATAGACCGAGACTTTCTAGCGGTTAGGCACAAAACCGCTAGAAATTTCTAGCGGTTTTGTGCCTAACCGCTAGAAATTCCCAACGGTCATATGACCGTTGGGAATTTCTAGCGGTTCACGGCCGAACCGCTAGAGATCTCTAGCGGTTCGGCCGTGAACCGCTAGAAATTTCTAAACTCCTCGGGGAATGAAAAAAATTTCTAGCGCTTCATGCATCAACCGCTAGAATTTTTCAGTGTCTAGCGGTTTATTAGCCTGAACCGCTAGAAAGTAAACGCTACAAATTTGGCGCCAAGTTCCCGCCAAAGCCCGGGGAGATTTGTAGCTCTAATTTTCTAGCGGTTAGGGGGTAACCGCTAGAAATGTGCGTTTAATGGTCAAACCGTCTGTATTTTGCAGCGGTTTTTGTAGGAACCGCTAGAAATATCTGAAATTTCTAGCGGTTGTGTTTAACCGCTAGAAAGGTTCCGCTGCTACTTCTACAATTTCTTGTAGTGCCAGACTATTTTGACTAGTGGAATCTACTTGTTCCTCAGTTTTTGTCCTTTCGATCAATGATTCACTCTGGTCCGACCTCAAAAGGCAAGTTGTCTCGGACCACATTGTCATCATGATTTATGAAATGTGTCGGGTCTGGGTAGTATTTCTTTAGTTGGGAGACATAGAAGACATTATGAATTTGACTTAAGTTTGGGGGAAGGGCCAACTTGTGCGCTACTAGTCCAGCTTTGGACAATATCTGAAACGGTCCAACATACTTCGAACATGACTTCTTAATCTTAAGGGATCGACTTACTCCTGTTGTTGGTGACACTTTAAGGAAAACTTGATCACCAACTTCAAATTCTAGCAGTCTCCTTCTCATATCTGCATAACTCTTCTGTCTACTTTGAGCTATTAAAAGTCTTTACTGAATAGCTTTAATTTGTTGGGAAGTCTAATCCACTATACCCGGACCAAAGATGCTTCTTTCACTAAGCTCTGTCTAACATAAGTGAGATCCACATTTTCTCCCATAGAGTGCTTTGTATGGCGCCATTGGAATGCTTGAATAGAAACTATTATTATAGGTGATTCAACTAATGGTAAGTATGCATCCCAGTTATTGCCAAAATTCAAAATGCAAGCACCTAGTATATCCTCCAATGTCTGAATCGTTCGTTCCATCTGCCCATCTGTCTGGGGATGGTAGGCTGTTTGAATCTGAGAGCAGTGTCCATTTCTTTCTATAGGGACCTCCAAAAATTAGAAGTAAATTTTAGGTCTCGGTCTGAAACAATACTACTTAGGACACCATGCAGCCTAAGAATCTCTTTAATGTAAAGTCTCGCTAACTTTTTTGGAGAATCTTTAACATTCATAGCGAGAAACTAAGCAGACTTAGTTAGACGGTCCACTATGACCCATATCACATCATGTTTAGTTGCTGTCATCGGTAACCCCACTATAAAATCCATGGATATACTATCCCATTTCCACTTAGGGATATCCAGGGGTTGTAACTCTCCTGCAGGTTTCTGATGTTCTATTTTCGCCTTGTGACAAGTGAGACACTTTGCCACATACTCCATAATATCCTTCTTCATTCTAGGCCACCAGAAAAGTTCTCTTACATCATTATACATCTTTGTCATTCCTGGATGAAGAGTATACTTGCTCTTATGGGCTTCTGACAGTATCTTTTGCCCAAGGTTGGCTACTTAAGGCATTTTAAAGTTGTAAACTTCAATATCCCCTCCTCAGAAATTTTAAAGTTCTTAGTCTCGCCTCTAGACAACTTTCCTTTGAAAATTTCTACTCACCAATCTTGTGACTACGCTTCCCTAATTTGATCCTCGAGTAAAGCTGTAAACTGTGTTCTACCTCCACTTTCCTCTATCAGCTACATCTGATATAGAGGACCCCAATCTCTGAAATCCTCTACCAACTTCTACTCTTTGATCATTAGTGATGCTACCTGCACTGCCTTTCTACTCAAGGCATCTGCAACCACATTCACTTTGCTAAGTCTGAAAATCATAATCCTTAAGTAAATCCATCCATCTTCGCTGCCTCATATTCAACTCTTTCAAATCATGGAGATACTTGAGGCTCT
Source organism: Neltuma alba (assembly GCF_004799145.2). Lineage (NCBI taxonomy): Eukaryota > Viridiplantae > Streptophyta > Magnoliopsida > Fabales > Fabaceae > Neltuma > Neltuma alba. The sequence goes on from NW_021636859.1 coordinate 18,141, forward strand.
TGTCGTCGCAAAACAATTCTATTGTTGCTCTGTACAGGTAATGTTCCCATAACTTTAATGCATAAACTATCACTGCTAATTCTAGGTCATGGGTTGGGTAATTCTCCTCATGAGATTTCAAATGGCGTGAGGTATAAGCTACTACCCACCCTTGGTGCATGAGCACACATCCCAGTCCCTACTTGCTAGCATCTGTGTAAACCATATAGGGTTATGAAGGATCAGGGAGTACAAGTAGGGGGTAAAAGTGAGCTTTCTCTTTAGCTCCTGAGAACTAGCCTCACTCTTCTAGTCCCATAAGAACGGCTGGTTCTTCCTGGTTAACTTGGTCAGTGGAAGAGCAATCTGAGAGAAGTCCTTAATGAATCTTCTATAATACCCCACTAGTTAGAAGAAACTTCTAATCTCGATCACCGTCTTGGGTCTCTCCCAGTTGAGTACTACCTTAATCTTACTGGGGTTGACAGCCACTCTCTCTCGAGAAATCACATGGCCGAGAAATCAGACTTCCTGCAGCCAAAACTCACACTTACTAAGTTTAGCCACAAGCTACTTCTCTTTTAGGGTATTTAGGACAATTCTCAAGTGCCTCTCATGCTCTTTAGGAGACTTAGAGTATACCAGGATTTGTCAATGAACATATTTTTACTGTTTTGCTTAATGTATGAAAGCTGTATGATGTATGCATATTTGTTAAGTAAAATCCAAGCATGTTATTTATTTCTGGTTCCTCATTATGTGTTCCATTTAGTTATTGCAATGGTTAGAGAGAGAAGAAACACATCACCAAAGAACTTTTAGTTCATGACGCAAGGATCCCTCCTGATCCACTACAGTTAATTCTAGATCGTCTTGAGCAACAGTGAAAGACTATTGAGGATTTGAGGGCGGCACAAGCTCACCATAAACAAGAAAGTGAAGTCACGATAGCTACAGTAGTAGTAGTGGCAGTGGCAAACCTCGATAGGAGGCAGTCAGAAGAAGAAATTTCTGCAACTCAAGCATTAGAACAGTTGCCTAGATTGGCAATGCCAGCAGTAGACCCTGACAACATCTAGTAGTGGATGGCTTGCTCTTGCAAGCGCAATTTGCCATCTTTTGATGGAGTGTTTGATGTCCAAGCAGTAGAGGATTGTATTAACTACCTAGAGAAGATCTTCAAAGTATTAGACTGCGTAACAGAGCGGAAGGCCCAGATGGCAATTTATAAGTTAGAGAAAGATGCTGATCGCTAGTGAAAGAACACCAAACTTATTCTTGATGTTCGGAACACAAGAGTGACATAGGAAGTGCTCCTGAAGTAGTTTTATAAGAAATATTTCCTACGGTCAGTATGGGATGAAAGGGAAGCAGAATTCATGACCCTAAAGCAGAGGGATAATGAGCTGTTTGATGAGTACTTAGCTAAGTTTATATGTCTCTCTTACTACTTTAGCTACCTCCGTTACTGAGATGACGAGAGGTGGATGACTGAGAAAATGATCAGAGGATTAAAACAGTCCCTATGGAAGAGGGATGCTAGTCCAGGACACCTGCTCGTAGGTCCTAACCAAGTATTGAAGGTTTAAGGGTGTGATTTTACGAAGCCTACTTAGCCGTTATTCCCAAGCTCCCACCCAAGTGACATAGCTGGCCCTAGTGCTGTGCCATAAAGTACCCCAGTGCCGGTAGTGCCTAGCTCAGTTCCTCCTAAGCCTGAGAAGGGAGATCAGGGTGGTACCTCTTTTAATGCCAATAGGAAGAGGAAAAGGCCATAGGACAACCAAAAGAATAAGAAAGGAGACAAGCCCCTAAATGGCATGGAATACCTAACCTGTGGTAAGAGTCATGGTGACAAACCGTGTAAGGCCAGACAGAATATCTGCTATACATGCGGTAAGCCTGAACACTTCTTAAGAGAATGCTCACAAAATGCAAAAAAGGTCAAGGCCGTGACCCAAGAATGAGTGTCTGCCCCTATAGGGGAAAAAGCCTAGAAGTCTCTAGAAATGATCCAAGGTACAATCATTATTAACAACTCCCTAGTGATTGCAATGTTTGATTCGGGTGCTAGTCATTCTTTTATCTCGTATGTCTATATCAAAAGACATAGCTTAGTTATGAACACTGTGGTATTGCCTTAGATATGATATGTGTGCCTTCCATGAAATTGATATGGTAATTGGATTGAATTGGTTGTTGTCCCATAGCAATAAAAACAAAACCCTGATCCTATCCCTAAGAGAAATAGAGATGAATTTGAAAGTTAGGATTGAACTTCGTAACGGAAGCCCAGAGGGCTATGCTACTATGAATGAAGCTAAGTAAGATTAGGAGAGGTTAAGGGAAGAGTGTGTTTCGTCATAATGAACCAAGGGAATTGATGGCGATGAACGAATACAGAAGTGATTCCTAGAGGAGGTGGTAACTTTCATCATTACAAACAAGGATTCTAGTCATGACAAACAAACACAATAACTCTCAAATATTGAGGTGGTATCTCAACGAGACACAATGACTCTCAGAGGTCACAGAGAGTAAGATTAGTAAAGGTCAAAAGGAGAGAGGTAGCGACTTTTTAGAGCTATTAGATCCCCTCTTAAAAGAAAGAGTAATGACAAGATAGTTAGGGGTTGAGTCTGTATACCACTAAGAAGGTGTAGTGGCTACCTAAACTGGACAAACTTTTATGGTCTTGTTAGGGCTGGGGTACCATAATAGAGGAGCTATCTCAAGTCCCAGAGTAGATAAATAGGAACTCAGAGATAGTAAAGTCAAGATGGAGAGCCCTAGTGAAATTTTTTAAGGATCAAGAAGAAAAGAAAGAGATAGATAGCTGTGTAGGAAACTAGCTTAAGAGGTTGGCATGTTCCCAATGATGTAACACCTTTACTCCCTAAAGGTAGTCTAGGTAAATGGTCAGGTCTTGCTAGTCCTCATCTTGCCTGATATAACATGCCAAGAATTTGAACTTCTCTCTTAGTTGTTCCTGACAGTGGATCTTAGGCTTAGGTGTAACTGGGCTAGGTGTAACCAGTGCCGAGGTACTTGTGGCACAGTGCTAGGGCCAGCTATGTCACTTGGGTAGGAGCTTGAGAATAACAGTTGACTAGGCTCTGTAAAATCACACCCTTGAGCCTTTAGTGCTTGGTTAGAACCTACGTGTGGGTGTCCTGGGCTAGCATCCCTCTTCCACTCAGTCGGGTCGCCTTTTTTATTAGGAAGTAGTCTGACCTCACTTGGTCCAGCCCCTTTATCATCTGATATTTTAATGACTTCAATCCTCTGAGGATCATTAGAAGCAACTGTGTCTATGTCAAGTGGAGGGTTACTCTCCTATAAGGTATCATAGTAGAAGTCTGCTACAAGGTTATAGTCTTTATCCTTATCAAACCATTAAGTGAAAGGTTCTCCTGGGTCTCCTCTGGTTAACTAAACCCTATGAGTCACTATTATAGCCACAACAAGCCATTCTACTTCATCCTACATTATAATAACCAAGCCATCCAATAAATGAACGGTAATATTCTCCTGCAACAATATGTCAATTTTTCTTTTAACTGACACATTATCTAAGCAGAGCGTTCTATCCTACTCCAGAACCTGGCTTTGATACCAAAATTGTTACACTTACTACTAGAATGACTTATAGTTCAATTAGAACCATTTTAGACCATATTGTCACATCTAGTAATATGGCATTTAGGAATAGGAAATATTCCTAAATAATTAAGGGTAAAAAATGACAAGGAGAAATAGAAGAATAATTATGAAAAAATATTTCCAAGCCTCAAAAAATTAAATAAAAATAAGGACAATGTTCCTTGAGAATTATATGGGATTATAAAATTGGTATTATGACCAAATTACCCTTAGAGAAATTACAAAGGAATTAAGGGCGATTTAAGCTAGTTTAAGGCCTTTTATTTGGAAAATTCCAAATAAATAATTGGAAGGAGAATAAAATCCCAAGAAAACTCCGATGATATCCCAAGGAATTATAAGACATTATAGAATTAAAACAAGAGCCTCAAGTATCCAAGATTTTTTCCAATTCCTTTGAAAAGTGGAAAAATCACTAAAGAGAAGGAAATTAGTTTTCCTTTTTATTTAATTATTGGGAAATTAAATTTGAGACAAAGAGGAAAATTTGGAAAGATAAAAATGAGAAGGATAGTTAATGGATCTGACAGAAAATAATTACAGAGGCCAGAGCACTGTAATTATAGGAAAGAAGTTAAATCCGGAGTAAAAGTGCACTGATAAAGTGAAGACTAGAGTCTTGCACTTTACTTGGCCCACAAGTTGCCACTTGTCAAGCCTCTAATAGATGGTAATTAAAGCTTTCCAAGTGTCAAGCATTAAGTGGAGAGGATCCTGACTTTGCAATTTAATTACATTATGATTTACTTAATTAAGAGAGAAATTTCAAGACTAAGTAGAAGGGTGACACTTGGCAACTCATTTGTGATGGTGGTTGGGATATTTTGGTGCCTTAATTGAGCTTTTCCTCCCCCTAAATCAGATTATTATTTCAGCCAAGGAGAGATCAAGAGAGAAAAGAGTGAGCTTGAAGGGAAATCAAGAGAAAAGCAAGCTACTTTGATCTTCCAACTAAGATTCAAGCTTGGTAAGTTGTTCTAAGATTATTCCTTGCTTGTTTACTTAAGTTGTATGGTTGAAAATCATAGTTTCTCTTCTCTTTTGATGCTGGCCAAAACATATATATTGTAGAGGAGGAAGTTTTGTTGGCAAATCTTGTTAGAACACCTTAAATGATGATGTTTTCAAGTGGTCTAAGATGTTGTTGGAAGTTTTTCATGGTGGGTTTGTTAGACGGCCTTTCAGCCACATTTAAAACTAAACCTTAGGATGTGTTTTTCAAAGTTTTGAGGCTTCCATTGTGTTCAAAATGGAAAATGGTGCAGGATAAACCTAAAGAACAAGTGGTGGAAGCCATAGAACCAAAGTTGTAATTTTTGGAAAATGAACCATAGTGGTTCGGCCAAGCTGAAACTGGAAGAGAAAGTTTTATTTTCTTAAATCTAAGTAGATATTTGAAATCTACATGAAAAATCATGTAGGAATGAGTCAAGAGGGAATTTTTAGGGTTAAGGAAATGAACTCTAAAATTTAAAGAACAGAGGTGAGAGCTTTAAGAGACAAAGGTTGTCCTTGAGTCATGTTATTAATTTTTATGTGGAATGGTTGATGATTCTTGTTGCCTTTTTTATGGATTTCCATGTTAGGGTTTTCCATTTGTGGAAGCAAGAAAGAAGAACAAGAAAATCAAAGAGCATTGGATTAAGGTAGTAAGATTTAATTGACCTTAATGTTGAGTATTGCATTAATTGCTATGCAATTTCATGTGCTATTATGTGGTTGAAGTAAATGACGATGATGATGATGATGATTGTGTAGCTATACTCCTTGCTTTATGTGTCTTGGCTATTGGATGTTATATTGCTACATGTATGAGGTAAAGTAGTTCCCTATTAATAGCAAAAGGTTGGAAAGCTTATAATTGATGCATATTAATGTTTTGGTTGATTGATCTTGCTACTGGGATTTCATTGAAACCTCATCCCCCATATGTAACTAATATTTTAAGGACTGAATCATCAAAAGGAAGGCTGTAAATCCAAGAAAAAATATGGTGATGAACTATGAGGAACTATTTATATTTGGTTATGTATAAGCATGTATGGTTGGAGCTGTAATCCCTAAGCAGGACGCCAATTTAGAGCCACTTTTTATTAAGTTACTGAACAAATTTCTGTACGAAATTTGATATGCTTAAAGTTGACGTCATGAGCTTCAAATCAATAGGCAGCACGATAAAAATGGTTAACTACATGATTTTTAATGATTTTTCAAATTTAAGATTCATAATCTGGAAAAAGGATTTTTGGCAAATAGACAGAGGTGAATTTCACAAAAACTTGATGCTTTTTCAAATGGAATTGGTTCATAAGATTATTTTTTCTTAAAAGAGAAGTTAAGGAGATTTTTATAGAATTTTGAACCACTCCATGTTGATTTTTTTAGATTATATTATGAATTTTGGAAGTTGGGCCAGAAGACTAGATTTTTACCTGATGAATAGTAAAAATCTGAAAATCAGCATTTTTCATGGATTTTTGAGCCCAAAACCATCCAAGGTGGTCTAAAATTGTTTTAATTAAACCCTAAGTGGATCCGATAGTAAGATGTGACATTTTTGGTATCAGAGCGGAGGTTTTGGTATAAGATAGAACACTTTGCTTAGTTAATGTGTCAGTTAAAAGGAAAATTGACATTGTTGCAGGACTTGAGATGGAAAACACAATGGATTGGGATGCTAGAGCCGAGAAGTCGGTCAATGATTGGGATGTTAACATGATCGATCATACCAAAGCAGATCCAGTAGGATGGACTATTGGGACTGCTAGCCCAGGATACTCAATAAAAGAGTCTAACAATTATCCAGAGCATGAGGCTAACCTTTTAGGGGTTACTGTTGAGGATTTAATGCACCTTGTACCCAGTAACCCGGTGGATCCCACAACTGATTTGTATGAGGAACCAATAGACCCTAGTTTTGACATTCAGTCTTGCAGACAGCTTGTTACCCCAAGTGTCCACCCAAGCGACATCTCCGGACCTAGTACCAAGCCAAGGATACCCCCGATACCCACAGTACCTATCCCTGTTCCGATTGAGCCTAAGATCCGTAGTCAGGATCAGCTGAGAGACAAGTTGGAATTCTTGGGTCGACATATTAGGAGAGATGAGGATCAGCAAGACCCAAACATTTACCTAAAATACCTTCAGAAAGGTGTTATATCAAACTCATAGATTGGGTAACCCTTATCTAGACACCAAGGACTGGATCTTTACGATGACGAACTTGCTTCCATATTTACCCTTATGGGTATATGAGTTCTGTCACCTGAATCAGATAGTGGATTTAGGTGTTGAGGATTTCATCTAGCACCTTGAAAACTTTGTTAAGATTCACTATTTTTAGATAGTCAGACCTTCTTAAACTGATGTAGGACTGGTTTTGATACAGCTAACCTAAGTTGGTTAGTCTATCATGCTTGATTGCTATGTATGTTCCTAAGATGACTATGTATGCTAAATTATATTGCTGTGACTGAGGACTGATGCTTGAATTATGTATTATGAATGTATATGTTGTTAAATGAAATCCAAGCATGTTGTTTATTTCTTGTTCATCTATTATGCTATCCGTTTAGTTAGCATATTGGTTAGAACCGATGAAACGCTTTGCTGGAGAGACCCTCAGGACATGATGTAAGGGTCTATCCCGATCCAATACGATTTAATTTAGAAAGCTTAAAACTATAATAAAAGGCTATTAAAGGGTTGAGGATAGCACAAGCTAACCAGGAACAAGAAAAAAGACACCGTAATAGTATCAGCTGTAGTAGTGGCAGTGGCTAACCTCTACAGGAGGCAGCCAGAGGAAGAAAGCTCAACAGCACAAGCAACAGAACAATTGCCTAGACAGGCAATGCCAGCAATAGACCCCAACATCATCTAGCAATGGATTACTCGCTGTTGCAAGCACAATCCGCCATCCTTCGATGGAGTGATTGACATCCAAGTAGCAGAGGATTGTATTATATGCTTGAAAAAGATTTTCAAAGTTCTAGACTGTCCGACTAAGCAGAAAGCCCAAATGGCTATTTACCAGCTAGAAAAGGATACCGACTGTTGGTGGAAGAACACTAAATTTCTTCTGGATCCTCAGAACACGAGAGTGACATAGGAAGTTTTCCTGGAGTAGTTTTAAGAAAAGTGCTTCTGCGATTAGTCAGGGATGAAAAGGAAGCAGAATTCCTAACCCTGAAGCAAAAGGTTAACGAGTCATTTGATGAGTACTTAGCTAAGTTTAGACGTCTTTCCTACTACTTCGGTTACCTGCGTTACCGAGATGATGAAAGGTAGATGACCAAAAAGATGGTCAGAGGACTGAAGTGGTCCTTAAGGGAGATGATTGCTCCCAAGGAGTTTGATCGCTTTAACATTGAGGCTTGCCAAATTATGGAGAACAACTTGAACTATTATTTGATGATTGAGCCTACTCCCAAGTTAGAGAAGGGAGATCAGCGTGGCACTTCTTATAATGCCAACAGGAAGAGGAAGAGGCTATTGGTCAACCAAAAGAGTAAGAAGGGAGGTAAGCCCTCAAATGGCAAGGAATGCCCAACCCGCAGCAAGAGTCACGGTGATAGACCATGTATGGCTAGACAGAATGTCTATTACAGTTATAGTAAGCCTGGACACTTCTCGAGAGAATGTCTACAGAATACAGAGAAGGCAAGGTCACGCACCGAGGATGAGTATTTGCCATCACAGGGGAAGAAGCTGGAAGTCTCCAGAAATGATCCAAGGAACGATCATTTTTAAGAACTTCCCAGTGATTGCAATGTTTAATTAGGGTGCTAATCATTTTCTTCTCTCATGATTGTTTTAAAGGACTCAGCTTGGTTATGAATATGTTACCGTATGATATACATGTGTCCACACCAACACATAATAGGATAATTACATCTGATGTGTGCTTAAACTGTATAGTTTGTTATGAGCACTGTTGTACAGCCTTAGATTTGATATGTATGCCTTCCATAAAGTTGATGGGGTAATTGGATTGAATTGGTTGTCTTCCCATAATGGCAAGGACAAGACCCTAATCCTACCCCAAGAGAAATGGAGTAAATCTGAAAGTTAAGTTAAACTTCATAACAGAAGCCCAGACAGGCAATAGTGCGATGAATAAAGCTACATAAGACTAGTAGAGGTTAAGAGAAAAGTGTGTTTCATCATGATAAACCAAGGGAACTAGTGGCGATGGATGGATACGGAGTGATTACCAAAAGAGGTAGTAACTTTCATGGTTGCAAACAAGGATTCTAGTCATGATGAACAAACACAATAACTCTCAGATGTTGAGATGGTATCTCAATGAGACATAACGACTTTTAAAGGTCGCAGTGTAACACCTTATATTTATACCAATTAACTTTCCTTGCGGAAGCATTTGGAATCACTTTTGAAGGCTACAATTGATGAAAAATCAAGTTTGAAAATTTTCATTTACGGGTTACTATTCATTGTCACCTTAAAATGTGACAAACTTCGAAAATTCATAACTAATTGTAGAAAAATTGAAATTGAGTGATTCTAAGTTCTACAGAAAGCTCTTTGGATAACATTTTGAGGAAAAATAGTTTCTGAACTGATTGCCTTGAAATTCGAGCTCAATTTCCTTTGAAAAGGTTACTGTTCATTTGGTCATTTTCGGATTTTACTGTATTTTTGCCTAACTTTGGAAAGGCATAACTTTCTGCTCGGTTATCGGAATCGGGCAAACTACCCCTCATTTTAAATAGAAACATCAGATCTCTTTGCTTGCCAAATCTTATGACCTAACTCACTCGTTTGATAGGTCAAACTGAGCTACAAATTCACTGCTCCAAGACTTACGTTTTATCCCTTAACATCTCTTTAATTCTTTTTATTTCTTTGGCATACATAACATGGCCTTACTCTTTCCCGTTCATGCTCATACACTTTCATTTATGCCATAAATATTATAATTAAATACATGGTATCATTGGCATCCATAACATAGTTCACAAAATAGTAGAATTATACATATATCAACAGTCTCATCCATTAACAAGAATAATTCTCCGCTTACTTCTCCTTGCTTCTCATGCCATTATTGCCCATCATTGACTGACCTAAATGGTTGGTTAGGGAGGGGTGAGATTCGGGAGAATCTCAGTAGCAAACACTACCCATAAGCATGCAAGACATAATGCACATGCATGACATGTTATAACATTAACATATGAATGCCATGGAAAGTAAGCTAAAGCATTTCATGCTTCCATAACATATTGCCAAGGCAAAACATAACATAAACTTGCAAACATAACTTTGCAAACATTTCATCATAGCTTAGTCACATCATGGCAACACAATCACATCATGCAAGCATACATATCAAGCACACAGTATAGGTAAGTTCACTACCTTGTAACATGGCTTTCCCCTTGCTTTTCCTTTGGTTTCCTTGCCTTTCCAACCATGTGGACATTCTGTCAACATCACCAAACATCCTCTTGGATGTTCCAAAGGTCCTAAACATAGTCACATTGATCATACAAACCATTAGGACCACTAGATTACATAAAGTTCAAGACTAGCTTTCTTGAACCTCAACCCTTTCTCTTAGTCTTAGGGTTTTCTTTCCAACTTTTCTAACATAAATCTTATCATTTCCCATCCTTAAGATCCATTTCTTGTCAATTAGGACCACTTTAGATGGCCTTAGATTCAAGAATACCAAATCTGGAAATTTTGCTTCGCGGGTACTGTTCACGCAGAATTTCCAGAATTTTTGCTCAACTTTGAAAATTCATAATTAATTCTAGAAAACTCCAAATTGAGTGCTTCCAAGTCTCACTGAAAGATCCTTAAGTTAAATTTAAATGAAAAATAGTTTCAGGAACCAGTTCTACGCCGAACAGTACCGGAACTGTACGGAACTCGAAACTCTTCCAAAAGTTCAACACTGTTTCCAGATTTCAAACCCTAACTTTGAAAAATCACCATAAATCGTACACATATCCAAATGAAGTGTTCTACCTATGGATTTAAAGCTCACAGAGTGTACTTTAAGCATGCAAAATTTCAGAATCAGATACGCACAGTAACTAATCCGAAATAGGCATAAAATCAGGTGCTATAACCACCACATACCGTGTTTTAGAGTTTGATCTGGCTTGGAACCACTTGGCCTTTCTTTCTCCCTCTTCTTTCTCTCTCTAGAAACCATTTTGCAAGAGCTTCCCCATGGATTCCTTATGCTTGGACGAAATGGTAGGGAGGGGAGGGGGTATTTATAGAAAAACAGACCGAATCTGGACCGTTGATCTTAAAAATACGTGGCTCGATCTGGACTGTCCATTTTCTCTTTTTGATCTTACGGTGACAAGTGTCCTATGACATCATGCTTACCTCATCATGATGACATCATGCTTACATCATCAAGCCACATGTCTTTAATCCGACCGCACACGTGTCTTGCATCCGACCGTACACGTGTCTTCCATCTAGCCGTACACGTAATATTTTCTTTTTCTCATCTAACCGTACACTTGTCACTTTTATATCCTTTCATCATTTATGGCATTAAAATAGGGAGAAAATAAATGGAAATTCGTGCAAAAATATCTCCTTAATTATTTCTCCACCTATCAAGCCAATCTTGCATCGTAACGGGTATTTTTCGGGTCCTGACTTACCCTGTACCACCGGGACAACTTCTTCTTAAAATTCTGGCCAATAAAAGGTACATATATGGCGCCATCTTAGAGGAGCATAGATGAAAATAATTAGCTCTACTGACAGGCTATTTGACCTTACTGAGTCACGCAATAGAGATTTCACTATAACGGGTAGACAAAAGACTGTCTAAAATATTCCCATACTGCGTTCTGATTTTTATGCTGTCCATAAATATCTTCTGGTGACTCAGCATGATGACTCGTAGGTGTCATGATTATGCTTGGTGACTCAGCATGATGACTCGTCGGTGTCATGATTACGCTTGATGACTCAGCACGCTGACTCAGCATCGTCATGATGGCTCTTAGATATTTTCTTTGGTTTTGTCTCCTATTTAGGGGACAAAATTATTTAATATTTGACTGGAGCATTTTATTCAATCCAGAGCTCCAAAAATTCATCCAAAAATATCATAAAATTCCTCATATTCTAGAGAAAATTTGTGAATTTTCTCAGGTCATAACTCAACCTGTAGCCCCACTTAAAAATCATTCTTTAAAATGCCCTTTTTCGGCATAACTGGCTTTCAAGAATTCTTAAAACCATTCTGTTGGCCTTTTGGGGACGAGACTAATTTTATAATTTTCTATAGTCTCTTAACTCGTGAATCCCATTTTTACTTACATTTCTGAGGCCTCCTGATGGCTCAAATAATTAAATCTAGCTTTATACCTCAAAACGAGCCATAAACTTATAAATTCCTTTTAAGTTACTTCAGGGGTATTTTCACCATCTCTCTTCACAAAAGAGCCTTAGAATATTATTTCCCATTTTCTGGGATTTTCTCAGAATTTTCTAAGTACCTTCCATTTTTACCCCTGATGGCTGTAACTTTCTGAATTTACGGTTTTACCCCTGCTTAGGCTCAACCTCATAAAACCATCTCTTTGAGGCTTCTAACTTAACCATTGGTCTGTATCTAGCCTCTTTTCTCTTTCTGGGCCTTTGAGACTTTACTGGAGCCTCTAACTTTGATTACCCTTTAGCCCCTTAAAACATTCACTTTGCAGTTTAGTCCCTAAAACTGCTTTAACTTTCTTTCTCATCTTTAAGACCTCTACTAAAAAGGGCTCTGGTAGCCTATCTCATTCAGGCTATTTCTAGTACTTCTAGGCTTAAAAATTGGGATGTTACACGCAGAGAGTAAGATAAGTAGAAATTAGGAAGAGGGCAATAGCCACTAGTTAGGAGTTACCAGATTCCCCCTCAAAAAGAAAAGTAATGATAAGGAGTTAAATAAGACAGTTAGGGGTTGAATCTTTATAGCATTACGAAGGTGTAGTGGCCACCTAAGCTGGACAAACTCTTACAGCATCGTTAGGGCTAGGGCACCATGATAGAGTAGCTATCTTAAGTCCTAGAATGGATGAATAGGAACTTTGAGATAGTAAAGTCAAGATAGAGAGCCCTTATGAAATGTCTTAAGGGTCAAGAAGAAGAGGACAAGACATATAGCTATGTAGGGAACTAGCTTAGAGGTTGGTATGTTCCCCTTAATGTTAAAGAGATACTCAGTTGCTTGGAGTTTAGGTTAAGAGGCACCTTTTTTAAGGGGATAAGGTCTTGGCTAGGAGTTTTCCTAGAGAGGGTGGGAATTGGTCCTCTAGATTAAAATTTACGTTGCTCAAGATGGAGCAAGGTATCCTATCCGAGCAGGAAAGGAAAGCAGCCGAGGCAAGGCAAGCAGAGCTGACCTTACCCAATGGAAGTATGACTAGCCAGGAATGAAGCTAAGCCTAGATGTATCTGAGCTTAGCAGAGTACTAGAGCAAGTAGAAAGAAGAAGAACCTCAAAGTTCTCTCCCTATAACTTCCAAAAGCAACTGTGAATAGAAAGAGAGGCTCCCTTTTTAGGGATGAGATGGCTGGTTGGCACGCTACAGACATAGTAACCGGTAAGAGCTTGCACTCCTTGCATTTGAAATGCCAGGCATTATGCATGATAGAGTATGCTCCTACTAGAAGAAAAGTAGAGGAAAGAGAAGTTGCAAAGTCCTCTCTCTGTAACGTTCTAAAACAGTAAGAAACAGTAAGAGCAGCTGGAGGAATAAGAGAACTCCTAAGACAGATTGGCTTAGGCACCTAAAGAGACAAATAGGTAGCCTTGGGAATTGACATGAAGTCTAAGAGAATGGTATTGGTTCTTGGAATAGTTTTGGGGAATTATTAGTTTGGTGACCAACTGAGAGAAGGTGACTATACTTAGTCCTACAGTCAAAAGTCTCCCAGAGATCTTAAGAGTATGGTACCACTTTGGTAAGATAAGGATTAGGGATCAGTTGAGGAAGTGGAAACTTTCTACGGTTGTAAACCGATACCGAGAGAGTACCCATGACTTCCTTCCAGAAAACCTTATCATTAATTAGGTCGGATTCAATTTCCTTCCGATTAATAGAGGAAAAACAAAGTTAGAGGAGTTAGAGCCATAAGACCTAAAAAAGAGACATTCAGGCTAGTTTTAGATACAAAAAGAACCCATGCGATACAGAGATAGACTAAGTATTGACGGGCAGATCCTTAAGATGAGGCGAGAGACAAGAATGTAAGCTAAAAAGACCCGACTAAAGATAGATCAGGAAAGGGGTCTAAGACAGCAAAGTACTAGGGTTAAGCCTATCAAAATCAGTGCCTCAGTTTCCAGTCAACACTGTTTAGTTAAGTGTTTGAGGCAAGAGTAGCCTAAGGAAGGGTGACCCTAGGAAAAATGTGAGAAAGTGCAAAAGCCAGAAATGTTAGCCATTTTGACAAGAATGCACTAAGTCCAACAAAAAATGGGAGATGAAAGTTAAGGAAGCTGTTAAGCTACCAAGTGTCCTAAGCAATATTGTTTCAGACTGAGACCCGAGATTTACTTGAAGTTTTGGAGGTCCTTATGAAAGAAATGGACATTACTGTCAGATTCAATACAACCTACCATCCTAAGACGATGGGTAGACACAGAGAATGATACAGATATTAGAAGATATGCTACACACATATGTACTTGATTTCGGCGGTAACTAGGATATGTACTTACCATTAGCCGAATTCACTTAAGATGACATTTTCTATGCAAGTATTTGAATGGCGCCATATGAAGCAGTCTATGGGAGGAAGTGTAGATCTCCCTTGTGCTGGATAGAATTCAATGAAAGAAGTAAGTATGGTCCTAATATAGTGGATCAAACTTCCTAATAGATTAAAGTTATTCAGCAAAGACTTCTAACGGCTCAAAGTAGACAAAAGAGCTGCCCAGATATTAAAGGAGATCGTTAAAGATTGAGGTTGGTGATTAAAGTGTAACCAATAACTGAAGTCGGTCGATCCCTAAAGCTTAAGAAGTTAAGTTCAAACTACGGTGGACCGTTTCAAATTTTGTCCAAGGCTAGACCAGTAGCTTATAAGTGACCTTTCCCCTGAATTTAAGTCAAATTCATGATGTCTTCTATAACTCCCAATGAAAAAAGCACCATCTAGACCCGACACCTGTCATAAGCTATGATGACATTGTGCTCCCAAATAACTTGTCTTTTGAGATCAGACTAGAGCAAAGCATTGATTAGAAAGTCGAACAACTGAGAAACAGGCAGTTTCCACTAGTCAAGGTTGTCTCGAAAGGTCTTATACTGGAAGAAGCTATGAGGGAGATGGAGACTGAGATAAAGGAAAAGTATCCTAAACTTTTCAAACAAGATACGCTTTAAATTTTGAGGACGAAATTTACTTAGGGGGGAGAAATGTCACATCCAGTAATATGCCATTTAGGAATAAGAAATATTCCTAAATAATTAAGGGTTAAAAATGACAAGGAGAAATAGAAGAATAATTATGGAAAAATATTTTCAAACCTCAGAATATTAAAGAAAAATAAGGACAATAATCCTTGAGAATTATATGGGATTATAAAATTGGTATTATGACCAAATTACCCTTAGAGAAATTACAAAGGAATTTAAGGGCGATTTAAGCTAGTTTAAGGCCTTTTATTTGGAAAATTCCAAATAAATAATTGGAAGGAGAATAAAATCCCAAGAAAACTCTGATGATATCCCAAGGAATTATAAGACATTACAGAAATAAAACAAGAGCCTCAAGTATCCAAGATTTTTCCCAATTCCTTTGAAAAGTGGAAAAATCACTAAAGAGAAGGAAATTAGTTTTCCTTTTTATTTAATTATTGGGAAATTAAATTTGAGACAAAGAGGAAAATTTGGAAAGATAAAAATGAGAAGGATAGTTTATGGATCTGACAGAAAATAATTATAAAGGCCAGAGCACTGTAATTATAGAAAAGAAGTTAAATTCGGAGTAGAAGTGCACCGATAAAGTGAAGACTAGAGTCTTGCACTTTACTTGGCCCACAAGTTGCCACTTGTCAAGCCTCTAATGGATGGTAATTAAAGCTTTCCAAGTGTCAAGCATTAAGTGGAGAGGATCTTGACTTTGGAATTTAATTACATTCTGATTTACTTAATTAAGAGAGAAATTTCAAGACTAAGTAGGAGGGTGACACTTGGCAACTCATTTATGATGGTGGTTGGGATATTTTGGTGCCTTAATTGAGCTTTTCCTTCCCCTAAATCAGATCATTATTTTAGCCAAGGAGAGATCAAGAGAGAAAAGAGTGAGCTTGAAGGGAAATCAAGAGAAAAGCAAGCTACTTTGATCTTCCAACTAAGATTCAAGCTTGGTAAGTTGTTCTAAGATTATTCCTTGCTTGTTTACTTAAGTTGTATGGTTGAAAATTATAGTTTCTCTTCTCTTTTAATGCTGGCCGAAACATATATATTGTAGAGGAGGAAGTTTTGTTGGCAAATCTTGTTAGAACACCTTAAATCATGATGTTTTCAAGTGGTCTAAGATGTTGTTGGAAGTTTTTCATGGTGGGTTTGTTATCAAAACAGAACCTTAGGATGTGTTTTTCAAAGTTTTGAGGCTTCCATTGTGTTCAAAATGGAAAATGGTGCAGGATAAACCTAAAGAACAAGTGGTGGAAGCCATAGAACCAAAGTTATAATTTTTGGAAAATGAACCATAGTGGTTCAGCCAAGCTGAAACTAGAAGAGGAAGTTTTATTTTCTTAAATCTAAGTAGATATTTGAAATCTACATAAAAAATCATGTAGGAATGAGTCAAGAGGGAATTTTTAGGGTTAAGGAAATAAACTCTAAAATTTAAAGAACAGAGGTGAGAGCTTTAAGAAACAAAGGTTGTCCTTGAGTCATGTTATTGATTTTTATGTGGAATGGTTGATGATTCTTGCTGCCTTTTTTATGGATTTCCATGTTAGGGTTTGCCATTTGTGGAAGCAAGAAAGAAGAACAAGAAAATCAAAGATGTAATATCCTTTAAAAAAAAATTCAAAAAAAAAAAGTAATTGAAAAATAATATAATATAATAATATTTTATTATAATTAAAATTAAAAAAAAAAAAAACAAAAGGTCCAACTTTCCACCGAAATATCGGTGGAAAGTTGGAGGGAGGCATGGAAATTTTGGGGAGGGGGCGTGGAAAATTGGGGGTTTGGGTTTGAAAAAAACCCCCTCCCCCAATAATTGTGTGGGGGTGTTAAATACCCCCCACAATTCATTTCCCCCCCCCCACGGCAAACAAGAAGAGAGAAAGAGAAGAAGAAAAGAGAGAAAGAGAGGGCCGAAGTGTGTGTGAGAGATAGAAGCATACCGGTGAAGCAGAGGGCAAGCTTTGCAGATATTTTAGGTACATGAAACTATCTCTTTTCATCAAACTTTCTTCATAAATATTTCATATATATTTTATGCTTCATAATAGTAGTATTACCCTAGTGATTAGAGAAAATTTTGAGACTTATATATGATATAAGTATTGAGTTTTGACAAAAGATGACTATAGAAATTTAGAAATAAATAAGTTGTTAATTTTAATCGGTTTAGATTTCTCTATTTGCTAGTTTTAGTATTTTAAAATTAATTTATTTAGTGGAAAATCTGTTATGTATGAGATATGTCATATTTTTACCGATTAAATTTAAGTTAAATAATTTATTTGGGTTGTTTGATATATTATTGAGATTTTAATCGGTTTGGATTGGTCCATTTGTTGGTTTTAGTGCTTAAATGGATTTTTCTAGTTGAAAAATATGTGATATATGATTTATATCATATTTTACCGGTTAAAATTAAGTTGAATAATTTAATTGAGGTGTTTAACATATTATTAAGATTTTAATCGGTTTATTTTTATTTATTGGGTGACTGGAGGTTTTAAAATAATTATTGTAGCTAAAAAGTCTATTATTTATGGAAAAATATATATATATGGTAGTTGTACCATTAAAGTTTTGATTAGATTATTTAATTATAAATATTTGAAGTATTATTGAATTTTTGATAGTTTGATTTTGAGGTTTAAACTTAAAAGAGTGTTTTTAGAATTTAGAACATAATAATTTTATATTTAGAAATTGTGGAAAATCCTTTTTATTAAGTAAATAATTTGGAGGTGGTAAATAAATAATTTGGGTTGTTAGAAATTTTAAGTTGTTTTTAAAATACTTAATAATTTTGAGTTATGAGAGTTGCAGGAATTTAGAGTAAAACTTTAAATAATATAGAGAAGTTTAATTAATTAATTAATTAGTTTATATTAATATGTGGTTATATTAATTGTGTAGATTAATTATTGGTTGAGCAAGGATTGACCTTGTGGTAATCCTAAGTATTGCTTTGGCGAGAGGTAACCACTTTCCACTTGTTATATGTGCTAATATGTTGTTTGTGAGTATTTTGCTATTTTTAGAATAATATTTGATATTTGGAACTTGAGTAGATATGTTATATCTTTTGAGCTATGAAAATTGTCTTGTGGGATTTTTGGAATGTGATTGAGAAGTTTGGAAAAGATATATGATTTATATCTTATGATTATACTGAGAAAAGATTGAGACATTTTTATTATATTGTGAATGATTGGTTGTTATTTGGATTTTGGGATTGAGTCCTATCCTACCACGTGGTAAGGCCGCCATTGGTGCACATTGGTTGGCTTTTTCTTTCGTCCCCCATAGTGAGGGATAGGCCTTTGTGGCTTCTTATTCGTCCCCCAGAGTGAGGGATAGGCCCATATGTTTGATTGATCCCCCAGAGTGAGGGATAGACTTATGTGGCTTGTGTGTTGGCCCCCATAGTGAGGGTTTGGATGATTGAAATTATATTTCTATGGATATATCTATGTTTCTCGAGAATTAATAACTGTCCCACTTGACACCTCACGAGCACGTGTTAGTATGTATGATGAGTTGGAAAGTTGGTTACTGAGGCGTTTGTCTCACCCCGTGGTTTAACATTTTCAGGCGATAGTTCAGGTGGTGGCCCATCAGGGAAGGCTCCGGAGGCATAGTGTGCTGATTAGCTTGTATAGCCTCCCTGCTTTTGTTCTATGTGCTGACTTGTTATATATTGCCACATAGGGCTCATCTACTATCATGTTAAAATAATACTTTTAATTACTACTATCTGGTATGATAGGGCCGTGAGGAGGCCCGAGACATTTTAGACTCTGCGTGTAACGCTCCTTTGAAAGTGTTGACTTTTGACTAATGAGCTCTATAGTTTATATTAAACTGATTTATCAGTTCGTATGTTTGAAAATATAAGTTTGGTTTGGGCTAATGGTTGAATGATATTTCTGGACTTTGGAAGTCCAAGGCCCAAGGTAACGATCGATGTTACTCTTATTATAAGTTTATTTCTTTTAACCATGATAGCGATTTTAAAATTTTAAGGTTTCTTCTTTTCTATCATGGTTAATCGTTCAAATAAATTGTTGGATTTAATCTAAAATGGTTTTGAAAGAGCGGTTGTCACAATTTGGTATCAGAGCCAAAGATTCTGTGAACTGAGTTGCATTACATTGCATTTAGTGGCAATATATAATAATCTCACATAACCTTCCCTGTTACTTTGTGTCTGTGTTTGTCCTTACTTTGTGTTTCTTTTGGTGGGTTCCATCCTTAGGTGGGGAGGATGGTACGGACACGATCCCGACAAACCGATCAAGGTGGGGATGAATCCACAAACCCGCCTAATCAACCACCGAATCCTCTGCAGTTTAACCAGGAGACTTTACTGCAACAGTTAAGGGAAGTGGTAGTTACGGTGGTAGATGAGAGAGTAAGAAAGATGGAGGAAGATTTGAGAGTCAAGAAAGCTGTGGAAGAGTTTGAAGGGAATGGGCTTCCTGGACCGTCTGTGGGAAATTCTGTCACCCACAGGGGTTCTATTGAAGGAACCAGAGAAGAGAGTAGTTCACAAAGGCGACCAGGAAAAGAAGAAGCGGTGAACCTTAAAAGTGTATGGAAGGATATAGAGCGGCATCACCCAAAGACGTTTGATGGGGGTATGGATCCTGACAAAGCTGAGGCTTGGATCGATGATATGGAGACAATATTTAAAGCTTGTGGCTGTAATACCTACCAAAAGGTACAAGCAGCGGTAGTTTTACTGAGGGATCGAGCTAAGAGGTGGTGGAGGAGTGTAAGCGGCATAGATGACTCGGGGATTACTTGGAACGAATTCAAACAGATGTTCTTTGATCACTACTTTCCCCCAGCCATGAGACAAGAAAAAGAAACAGCTTTTTATGCTCTTCGACAAGAGAACATGCATGAGGATGAGTTTATTGCCAAGTATATTGACCTCTCCAAGCATGTTACCTATCTGCAGCATAATGATAACCCAGAATGGATGGCCCGACAATTGATAGAACGGGCGAGGCCAGAGTTGAAGCAGCAAATGGCCTTATATGAGTTTAAGAGTTTCGAGGATGCCTGCACGAAACTCAGGATGACAGCTCGCAGAACCCGAGAGGTAGAGGAGAGCCGACGTCGGGATAATCAGGGCAGATTCTCTGGTTTTATGAGGCCAATGGGAGGAATCAATAAAAAGAATAACTACAGTTATGGGGGCTCAGGTAACTCAAGCAGAGGCAAGAGCCAGAATCAGAAGAATTCAGCCCGTGGAGGCTTTATGCAAAGGAGACAGCCTCAGGGGAGCCGTATAGGGGGAGATCGGAGTGTCCACCATGAGCCTGCCAGATCTACCCAAGTGTTAGTGGTCCTTGCATGAGATGTGGGAGAAATCACCCAGGACAGTGTTGGGAATGCTACCGATGCCATAAGTTTGGACATATAGCTCGCAATTGTCCAGAGATGCAGCAGCAAACTCCTAGTTTCAGATCCACGGTGCCCGGGAGAGTTTTTGCTTTGACTAGAGAGGAAGCTGGTATGTCTCCTAATCTGATTAGAGGTACTGTCTCTCTTCAAGGACATGATATACCTGTGTTGTTTGATTCTGGTGCCACTCATTCTTTTATTGCTGCGGAATGTGCTCAAAAGTTTAAATTTCCAATGCATGATTTGTCTTACATGTTGAAAGTGTCAACTCCAGCGGGAGCCACTGTGTTAACCACACAGGCGTGTTTAAGTCTTGTGCTTAAATTTGAGAATCGTGAGTCTGTGATTGATTTGATTTGTCTACCCCTCAAGGGTATTGACGTGATTATTGGTATGGATTGGCTATCAGCAAATAATGCCATTCTGGATTGTAAAAGGAAGATAGTAACTCTTCCTTTGTGCACTACGATAGTTGAGGCTATTAATGGTCGTTTGTGGTTGTCTGCTACTCAAGCAACTAAGTGTATTCAGAAGGGTTGTCAGGCGTATGCTGTTTTCTTTTCCGTTAGTACGGATAAAGAAGTTGGTATAGACCAAATCGAGGTAGTAAAGGAGTTTCCTGAGGTATTTCCTGAGGAAATATCCGGTTTACCTCCTGAAAGGGAAGTTGAATTCTCCATTGAGCTAGTACCAGGGACAGCTCCAATTTCTAAAGCACCGTACAGAATGTCACCTTCTGAATTGGCAGAGCTGAAAAAGCAAATCGAAGAGTTACTTGAAAAAGGATTTATTAGACCAAGTGTCTCACCGTGGGGATCACCAGTACTGTTTGTGAGAAAGAAGGATGGGAGCCTGAGATTGTGTATAGATTACAGGCAGTTGAACAAAGTGACTATCAAGAACAAATATCCTTTGCCTAGGATTGATGACTTGCTAGATCAATTAATGGGGTCAGCGGTGTTTTCTAAGATTGACTTAAGGTCGGGATATCATCAATTAAGAGTTAGAGCAGAGGACATCCCGAAGACGGCCTTTCGTACCAGATACGGACATTACGAGTTTCTAGTAATGCCTTTTGGTTTGACGAATGCTCCAGCGGTGTTTATGGACTATATGAACCGGATCTTTAGGCCGTACTTGGACAAGTTTATTGTGGTGTTTATAGATGATATCCTGATATACTCTAAGAATGAGGAAGAACACCGAGAGCATCTTTACATTGCATTGCGAATATTGAGGGATCATCAGTTATATGCTAAGTTAAGCAAGTGCGAGTTCTGGCTTAGAGAAGTGAAGTTCTTAGGCCATGTAGTATCTGCCGAGGGAGTAGCTGTTGATCCTAGCAAGGTCGATGCCGTATTGAAATGGGAGACACCAAAATCTGTGACGGAGGTACGAAGTTTTGTGGGCTTAGCTGGGTATTACCGAAGATTCATCAAGGGATTTTCTCAGATCGCCATGCCTCTAACTAAGTTGACCAAGAAAGACCAACCGTTTATCTGGAGTGAAAAGTGTGAGGCGGCTTTCCAAGAACTGAAAGCTAAGTTGACCACGGCTCCAGTGTTGACTATTCCAGATCCTAGTAAACCGTACACCCTTTACACTGATGCTTCACTTAAGGGTTTAGGGTGTGTCCTGATGCAGGAAGGAAAGGTGGTTGCCTATGCATCTAGGCAATTAAGGCCACATGAGGAAAATTATCCTACACATGACCTGGAATTAGCGGCGGTGGTTTTTGCATTGAAGATCTGGAGGCACTACTTATATGGATCACAGTTTGAAGTCTTCAGCGATCACAAGAGCTTGAAGTATTTAATAGATCAGAAGGAACTGAATAATAGACAACGCCGGTGGATGGAATTCATCAAGGACTATGACTTTGAGCTTAAGTATCATCCGGGTAAAGCCAATGTGGTTGCAGACGCTTTGAGTAGGAAAACGGTGCATGTGTTTCACATGAGTTTGGAGGAACACTACTGCTTAGAGAGATTGAGAGATCTCCAAGTGGTGCATGAGGCTCCAGCCACTCTACAATCAATTTTGGGTGATTATGAGTTTTTCGAGACTTGAAGGTTGCACAGATGGAGGATGACCGGTTACTAAGCATCCGAGAGGAAGTGGAGACCCATGGTATGCCTGATTATGAAATTGGTGAAGAAGGAATCCTGAGGTACAAGAAGAGGATTTGTGTCCCTAATAATGAGGAAATCAAAAGGACTATTCTAGAAGAGGCGCATCGAAGTAATTACACGATACATCCAGGGATAACCAAGATGTACCAAGACCTGAAAAGGAACTACTGGTGGCCAAAAATGAAGAGGGATGTCACGGACTTTGTAATGAAATGTCTGACATGTCAAAAGGTCAAGATAGAACATCAGAGACCTCCAGGACTATTAAAGAATCTTGATATTCCCCAATGGAAATGGGATAGTATTTCTATGGATTTCATTACTGGTATGCCAAGAACCCCGGCTGGCTATGATGCGATATGGGTAATTGTAGATAGATTGACTAAGTCAGCGCACTTCCTGCCTATCAAGAGTACTTACTCTTTAGAACGATTGACAAAGCTGTATATAGATGAGATTGTTCGACTTCATGGAGTGCCGGAATCTATCATTTCAGATAGGGACCCAAGGTTTACATCGAACTTCTGGCAGTCATTACATGAAGCCATGGGCACCAAGCTCAAGTTTAGTACTGCTTATCATCCTCAGACTGATGGACAGACTGAGAGGACGATTCAGACTCTCGAGGACATGTTGAGGGCTTGCGCTATAGAGCTAAAGGGTAGTTGGGACACTCACTTGTCATTAGCTGAGTTTGCCTATAACAACAGCTATCACGCTAGCATTCAGATGGCACCATATGAAGCTTTGTACGGGAGGAAGTGTAGATCTCCACTTTGTTGGACTGAATTAAGTGAAAGAACAATTATTGGCCCAGATTTAGTGGACATCACAACCAGAAAGATTGAGCTGATCAAGCAGAAGTTGTTGATGGCCCAAAGTCGACAGAAGAGTTATGCGGATCGTCGAAGGAGACCTTTAGAATTTGAAGTGGGTGATCATGTATTTCTGAAGGTTTCACCTGTCACTGGTGTTGGTAGATCCATCAAAGCCAAGAAGCTTACACCCCGATTTATGGGTCCTTATGAGATTTTGGAGCGGATTGGACCTGTTGCATATCGAATTGCGCTGCCGCCACATCTTTCCAGTTTACACGACGTGTTCCACGTGTCACAGTTGAAAAAGTATCATCCCGATCCGTCTCATGTTATTGAGCCTGAAGAGGTGGAATTGCGAGATAATTTGACCTATCCAGCAGAACCAGAGCGGATTTTGGACGTTAAGGATAAACAATTGAGGAACAAAACTATCCGTCTTGTTAAAGTCTTTTGGAAGGGCATGAGTCCCGGTGATGCTACTTGGGAGACAGAGGAACGGATGCGTTATGAGTACCCTTACCTGTTTTCTTAGTAAGCACTTTGAGTTACTTTTGTTTTTATTTCTTGTGTGTGGTTGTTTGAATTTTGGGGACAAAATTCTTATTAGGTGGGGAGAATTGTAATATCCTTTAAAAAAAAAATTCAAAAAAAAAAAGTAATTGAAAAATAATATAATATAATAATATTTTATTATAATTAAAATTAAAAAAAAAAAAACAAAAGGTCCAACTTTCCACCGAAATATCGGTGGAAAGTTGGAGGGAGGCATGGAAATTTTGGGGAGGGGGGTGGAAAATTGGGGGTTGGGTTTGAAAAAAACCCCCTCCCCCAATAATTGTGTGGGGGTGTTAAATACCCCCCACAATTCATTTTCCCCCCCCACGGCAAACAAGAAGAAAGAGAGAAAGAGAAGAAGAAAAGAGAGAAAGAGAGGGCCGAAGTGTGTGTGAGAGAGAGAAGCATACCGGTGAAGCAGAGGGCAAGCTTTGAAGATATTTTAGGTACATGAAATTATCTCTTTTCATCAAACTTTCTTCATAAATATTTCATATATATTTTATGCTTCATAATAGTAGTATTACCCTAGTGATTAGAGAAAATTTTGAGACTTATATATGATATAAGTATTGAGTTTTGACAAAAGATGACTATAGAAATTTAGAAATAAATAAGTTGTTAATTTTAATCGGTTTAGATTTCTCTATTTGCTAGTTTTAGTATTTAAAATTAATTTATTTAGTGGAAAATCTGTTATGTATGAGATATTCATATTTTTACCGATTAAATTTAAGTTAAATAATTTATTTGGGTTGTTTGATATATTATTGAGATTTTAATCGGTTTGGATTGGTCCATTTGTTGGTTTTAGTGCTTAAATGGATTTTTCTAGTTGAAAAATATGTGATATATGATTTATATCATATTTTACCGGTTAAAATTAAGTTGAATAATTTAATTGAGGTGTTTAACATATTATTAAGATTTTAATCGGTTTATTTTTATTTATTGGGTGACTGGAGGTTTTAAAATAATTATTGTAGCTAAAAAGTTATTATTTATGGAAAATATATATATGGTAGTTATACCATTAAAGTTTTGATTAGATTATTTAATTATAAATATTTGAAGTATTATTGAATTTTTGATAGTTTGATTTTGAGGTTTAAACTTAAAAAGAGTGTTTTTAGAATTTAGAACATAATAATTTTATATTTAGAAATTGTTGAAAATCCTTTTTATTAAAGTAAATAATTTGGAGGTGGTAAATAAATAATTTGGGTTGTTAGAAATTTTAAGTTGTTTTAAAATACTTAATAATTTTTGAGTTATGAGAGTTGCGGAATTTAGAGTAAAACTTTAAATAATATAGAGAAGTTTAATTAATTAATTAATTAGTTTATATTAATATGTGGTTATATTAATTGTGTAGATTAATTATTGGTTGAGCAAGGATTGACCTGTGGTAATCCTAAGTATTGCTTTGGCGAGAGGTAACCACTTTCCACTTGTTATATGTGCTAATATGTTGTTTGTGAGTATTTTGCTATTTTTAGAATAATATTTGATATTTGGAACTTGAATAGATATGTTATATCTTTTGAGCTATGAAAATTGTCTTGTGGGATTTTTGGAATGCTAATTGAGAAGTTTGGAAAAGATATATGATTTATATCTTATTGATTATACTGAGAAAAGATTGAGACATTTTTATTATATTGTGAATGATTGGTTGTTATTTGGATTTTGGGATTGAGTCCTATCCTACCACGTGGTAAGGCCGCCATTGGTGCACATTGGTTGGCTTTTTCTTTCGTCCCCCATAGTGAGGGATAGGCCTTTGTGGCTTCTTATTCGTCCCCCAGAGTGAGGGATAGGCCCATATGTTTGATTGATCCCCCAGAGTGAGGGATAGACTTATGTGGCTTGTGTGTTGGCCCCCATAGTGAGGGTTTGGATGATTGAAATTATATTTCTATGGATATATCTATGTTTCTCGAGAATTAATAACTGTCCCACTTGACACCTCACGAGCA
This sequence comes from Neltuma alba, assembly GCF_004799145.2. NCBI lineage: Eukaryota > Viridiplantae > Streptophyta > Magnoliopsida > Fabales > Fabaceae > Neltuma > Neltuma alba. The sequence goes on from NW_021636859.1 coordinate 44,102, forward strand.
CGTGTTAGTATGTATGATGAGTTGGAAAGTTGGTTACTGAGGCGTTTGTCTCACCCCGTGGTTTAACATTTTCAGGCGATAGTTCAGGTGGTGGCCCATCAGGGAAGGCTCCGGAGGCATAGTGTGCTGATTAGCTTGTATAGCCTCCCTGCTTTTGTTCTATGTGCTGACTTGTTATATATTGCCACATAGGGCTCATCTACTATCATGTTGTAAAATAATACTCTTAATTACTACTATCTGGTATGATAGGGCAGTGAGGAGGCCCGAGACGTTTTAGACTCTACGTGTAACGCTCCTTTGAAAGTGTTGACTTTTGATTAATGAGCTCTATAGTTTATATTAAACTGATTTATCAGTTCGTATGTTTGAAAATATCAGTTTAGTTTGGGCTAATGGTTGGATGATATTTCTGGACTTTGGAAGTCCAAGGCCCAAGGTAACGATCAATGTTACTCTTATTATAAGTTTATTCCTTTTAACCATGATAGTGATTTTAAAATTTTAAGGTTTCTTCTTTTCTATCATGGTTAATCGTTCAAATAAATTGTTGTATTTAATCTAAAATGGTTTTGAAAGAGTGGTTGTCACAAAAGAGCATTGGATTAAGGTAGTAAGATTTAATTGACCTTAATGTTGAGTATTGCATTAATTGCTATGCAATTTCATGTGCTATTATGTGGTTGAAGTAAATGACGATGATGATGATGATGATTGTGTAGCTATACTCCTTGCTTTATGTGTCTTGGCTATTGTATGTTAGATTGCTACATGTATGAGGTAAAGTAGTTCCCTATTAATAGCAAAAGGTTGGAAAGCTTATAATTGATGCATATTAATGTTTTGGTTAATTGATCTTGCTACTGGGATTTCATTGAAATCTCATCCCCCATATGTAACTAATATTTTAAGGACTGAATCATCAAAAGGAAGGCTGTAAATCCAAGAAAAAATATGGTGATGAACTATAAGGAACTATTTATATTTGGTTATGTATAAGCATGTATGGTTGGAGCTGTAATCCCTAAGCAGGACACCAATTTAGAGCCATATTTTATTAAGTTACTGAATGAATTTCTGTATGAAATTTGATATGCTTAAAGTTGACATCATGAGCTTCAAATTGATAGGCAGCATGATAAAAATGGCCAACTACACGATTTTTAATGATTTTTCAAAATTAAAGTTCAAAATCTAGAAAAAAGATTTTTGCCAAATGGACATAAGTGAATTTCACAAAAACCTGACACATTTTCAAATGGAATTGGTTCATAAGATTATTTTTTCTTGAATAAGAAGTTAAGGATATTTTTATAGAATTTTGAACCACTCCATTTTGATTTTTTTAGATTATATTATGAATTTTGGAAGTTAGGCCAGAAAACTGGATTTTTACCCGATGAACAGTAAAAATCCGAAAATCAGCGTTTTTCATGGATTTTTGAGCCCAAGACCATCCAAGGCAGTCTAAAATGGTTTTAATTAAGCCCTAAGTGGATCCGATAGTAAGGTGTAACATTGGATGGTCTTGAGCTCAAAAATCTCATTTAGCATGTTAAGGAAGCTATTTTTCGGATTTTTACGTTCACTTGGTAAAATCCATTTTCTGGTCCAAATTCAAAAAATTATAACTTAATCTAGAAAAATCAAAATTGAGTGGTTTAAAATTCTATGGAAAGCTCTTTGAAATTTCTCTCAGGAAAAAATAGTCTTATAAACCAATTATATTTGAGAAAGTGTTAGGTTTTTGTGGAATTTGCTACTGTCATTTTGGTAAAAATCTTTTTTTCCAGATTTTGGACTAACTTTAAAAAATCATTAAAAATCACACAGTTGTCCATTTTTAACTTGCTACCTATCATATTGAAGCTCAAGACGTGATCTCTAAGCATGCCAAATTTGACTGTTAAATTTGTTCAGGAGATCAATTAAAACGTTACTTCACACTCATATCCTCAATGGTCTTTTGCTGCTGCTCACGATGATCCAGAATTAACTGTAGTGGATTGGGAGGAACCCTCACATCCTGAGTTAGGGGTCTCCCTAGCGAAAGGTTTTTTCAAGTTCTAACTATTGTGTTCAACTAATCAGATAACATAACAAAGGAACAAGTAAATATCATGCTTGGATTTCATTTAACAAAATATGCATACATTATTCAATGTTTGAGTATCAGTTATCAGCAATGCAATTCAAAACACACATACACCAAGCAATGTTAGCCTAACCTACTATGGTTAGTTGTACCAAAATACATCCTACATTAGAGATAGGAGGGTCCTAGCCAGCTAAAGAAAATGAACAATAGCAAAGCCCTCGAGGCTCCGGATCAAATCCTCCACATCATCTCCAAGTATGTAGTTTAGGCTGACAATCTCATGTGTCTAGAAAGGGGTGTTAGGTAAAACCTCTACCATCTCTTTTAGCCAATCAAAAGGTTCTAGGTAAGGGTTGCCTTCTCTGTGGGCTTGGTACAACTCTCTTATGCCCCGGAGGTAATCTAGGTGTACTCTCAGGTTTGTGTCCACATTCTTCCTAATGTGATGCCTAGAAACCTCAGTCTATCACTCAGCTAACCGACACTGTGGATCTCATGACTAGGTAAAGCTCAGGCAGGTATGACTGGTGCTGCAGGTGCCTCAGGTGTTACAAGGGATGGGGGTACAACTGGTCTGGTACTGGGTCCAGGAATGTTACTTGGACACATATTTAGGGTAACAGGCTGTCTGATAGACTAAATGTAAAGGCCAAGGTCCAATAGTTCTTGGTATAAGCTAGTTATAGGATCTATTACATCACTAGGTCCAGAAAGGTACAGTAACTGGTTTGTAGAAATCCCTAGCAGCTCAGCATAATGCTCGGCGTAATCGTTAGAGCTCACTGATGAATGGCCTTGAATGAAATGGCAGAACTAAAAAAGTAGATAGAGGAATTACTCAAAAAAGTTTTTATCAGGCCAAGCAATTCCCCATGGGGTGCTCCAGTGTTATTCGTTAAGAAGAAGGATGGTAGTATAAGATTATGCACAAATTACAGGGAGTTGAATAAAGTCACAGTTAAGAACAAGTATTCGCTCCCTAAGATAGATGATCTTGCTACCCTTTTTGTGATTTATCATGTTAAGGTTTGACATTTGTGAAGAAGGATATTACAAAGTATGTGGCAAAGTGTCTCACTTGTTAGAAGGTGAAAATAGAACATCAAAAGCCTGCAAGAGACTGGAAATGGGACAGTATATCTATGGATTTCATAGTGGGGTTATTGATGACAGTAGCTAAACATGATACGATATGGGTCATAGTGGACCATCTGACTAAGTCCACGTACTTTCTCACTATGAATGTAAAAGATTCTCTAGAAAAGTTAGCGAGACTTTACATTAAAGAGATTGTTAGGCTGCATGGTATCCTAAACAGTATTGTTTCAAACCAAGACCCAAGATTTACTTCTAAGTTTTAGAGGTCCCTACAGAAAGAAATTGACACTGCCCTCAGATTCAGTACAGCCTACCATGCACAGACAGATGGGCAGACAAAAAGAACGATTCAGACGTTAAAAGATATACTATGTGCTTGTATGCTTGACTTTGTCAGTAATTGGGACACATACTTACCGTTAGCTAAATTCACTTATAGCAACAGTTTCCATTCAAGTGTCCAAATGGCGCTATACGAAGCACTTTGGGAGGAAGTGTAGATCTCCCTTATGTTGAACAGAGCTCAATGAAAGAAGTATTTATGGTCCAGATTTAGTGGATTAGACTTCCTAATAGATTAAAGCCATTCAACAAAGACTTCTAACAACTTAAAGTAGACAGAAGAGCTATGCAGATACTAAAAAGAGGCCGCTAGAGTTGAAGTTGGTGATCACATTTTCCTTAAAGTGTAACCAATGTGGGAGACAGTTGATCCCTAAAGACTAAGAAATTGAGTCTGAAGTATGTGAGACTATTTCAAATTTTGTCCAAGGATGGACCAATAGCTTACAAGTTGACTCTTCTCCTGAATTTGAGTCAAATTCATGATATCTTTTATCACATCTAGTAATATGACAATTAGGAATAAGGATATTCCTAAATATTCAATGGCCAGAAAGGTAAGGAGAAATAAAGGAATTATGGTGGAAAATAATTAGTATGATTTTCCAAGTCAATTATGAAGGTTTGACTAATTAAGAAAAAATTAGTTAAAAATAATTATGAAAAAATATTTTCAAGCCTCAAAAAATTAAGAAAAAATAAGGACAATGTTCCTTGAGAATTATATGAGGTTATATAACTGGTTTTATGACCAAATTGCCCTTAGGGAAATTACAAAGGAATTTAAGGGTTATTTAAGCTAGTTTAAGGCCTTTTATTTGGAAAATTCCAAATAAATATTTGGAAGGAGAATAAAATCCCAAAAAAATTCCTATGATGTTTCAAGGAATTATAAAAAATTATGGAATTAAAAAGAGACCGTCAAATATCCAAGATTTTTTCTAATTATTTAGACAAGTAGAAAAATCAATAATGAGAAGGAAAATAGTTTTCCTTTTTATTTAATTAATGAAAAATTGAGTTTGAGATAAAGAGGGCATTTTGGGAAAGAAAAATGAGTAGAATAATTTATGGATCTAACAGAAAATAATTATAGAGACCAGAGTACTGTAATTATAGAAAAGAAATTAAACCTAGAGTGAAAGTGCAACAATAAAGTGAAGACTAGAGTCTTACACTTTATTTGGCTCACAAGTTGCCACTTGTCAAGCCACTAATAGAGAGGATTTAAAGTTGTCAAGTGTCAAGCCTTGATTAGAGAGGATCTTGACTTTTGAAAATTAATTATGTTTGGGTTTATTTAATTAAGAGAGACGTTGCTAGATTAATTAGGCAAGTGACACATGGCATCTCATTAAATGGTGGTGGTCGGGATATTTTGTGCACTTAATGAGCTCTTTCTTCCCTATTTTGCTGATTGAGCTGCGGCCAAGAGAGAACAAGAGAGGAAAAGAGTGATCTTGAAGTACAACCAAGGAGAAAACAGCCATCTTGGATAAAGTAAGCTTGGAGTTAAGGTTAGTAGTTGATATTATATTGTTCCTTGCTTGATTCTTTTGAGTTTGATGGTTAAAAGTTATATTTTTTCCTCTTTTAGTTGCTGGCTGAAAAGATCAATGGTTAGGGGAAGGGAGTTTTGTTGTCAAACATACTCATAACACTATGATTTAAGGTGGTTTCAAGTGGTTAGTGTTGTTTTTGAAGAGATTTCATGGTTGAACTTTAAGGGGTATGTTTTGGCCACTTCAAGAACTATGAGCTAGGATGAGTTTTTCAATGTTTTGATGCTTCCATTGTGTTCAAAATGAAAAATGGTATAGGATAAACCTAAAGAACAAGTGTTGGAAGCATTAAAAATCAGAGTTATAATTTTTGGACAATAAACCCTTTTGATTCGGCCAAGTTGAAACTAAAAGAAGGAAGTTTCTTTTCTTAAATCCAAGTAGATATTTGAAATCTACATGAAAAATCATATAGGAATGGGTCAAGAGAGAATTTTAGGGTTAAGAACACAAACTCTAAAAATTTCAAGAACAAGAAAAGAAGCTTTCAAAGGCTTTAAGAGTTCTTGAATTATGTTGTTAATTTTATATGGAATGGTTAATGATTTTTTGTTGCCTCTTTTATGGATTGTCATATTCGGGTTTGATATTTGTGGAGGAGAAGAAAAAGGTCAAAGAATCAAAGAGCATTGGATTAAGGTAGTAAGATTTAATTAACCTTAATGTTGATTGTTGTATTGATTGCTATATAATTTCATATGCTATTATGTGGTTAAGCTAGATGATGATGATGATAATGATTATGTAGCTATACTTTTTGCTTTAAGTGCCTTAGCTATTGCACTTTAGAGTGCTATATGCATAAGGTAAAGTAGTTCCCTATTAATAGCAAAAGGTTGGAATGCTTGTCATTGATGCATGTTGATGTTTTGGTTGATTGATCTTACTACTGGGATTTCATTGAAATCTCATACCCCATATGTAACCTAACATTTTAGGGGCTGAATCATCAAAAGGGAGGCTGCAAATCCAAGGATATAATGGTGATGAACCATGAGGAAACAATTATGATTTGGTTATGTATAAGTCTGTATGTTTGGTGGTGTAATCCCTAAGCTAGATGCCAACTTTGATCCACATTTTTATTAAGTTCTTGAACAAATTTCTTCACAAAATTTGGTATTCTTAAAGTTCATGTGATGAGCTTCAAATCAATAGGTTGCACATTAAAAATGGTCAACTATACAATTTTTAATGATTTTTCAAAGTTAAAGTCTAGAATCTGGAAAAAGAGTTTTTACTAAAAAGACAGAGGTGACTTTCACAAAAATCTGATATTCTTTCAAATGGAATTGGTTGACAAGGTTATTTTTCTCTGCAAAGAGCTTTTTATATAATTTTGAACCACTCCATTTCAATTTTTCTAGATTAAGTTATGATTTTTTTAAATTGGACCAGAAAATTAGATTTTTACCTGATGAACAGTAAAAATCTGAAAATCAGCATTTTTTGGATATTTTTTAGCCCAAGACCATCCAATGTGGTCTAAAATACCTCAGAAACATCTCCTTGAGAAGTATCTCTAACTCCAAACTGTTGATTATTTACAGCCATCTTATCTAACAAATATCATGCTCCTTGAGAAGTCAAATCAATTAAAGAACCATCAGTAGCAACATCAATGGTAGACTTTTGATGATCTAGCAATCCATCATAAAAATATTGAACCAAGTGTGGTTGAGAAATCTGGTGATGTGGGTATTTTGTTACACCTTACTATTGTATCACCTTAAGGTTCAATTAAAACCATTTTAAACCAGATTGGATGGTCTTGGGCCTAAATTTGTCCCAAAAACACTAATTTTCGGATTTTCACTGTTCATCAGGTAAAAATCCAGTTTTCTGGCCCAAATTTAAAAATTCATAACTTAATCTAGAAAAATCAAAATGGAGTGATTCAAAATTCTATAAAAAGCTCTTTGAATGCTCTTTCAAGGAAAATAATCTTGCAAACCAATTCCATTTGAAAAAGTATCATATTTTTGTGAAAGTCGCCTCTGTCCATTTGACAAAAAACCTTTTTCCAAATTCTAAACCTTAACTTTGAAAAATCATTAAAAATCATGTAGTTGGCCTTTTTTAATGTGTTATCTATTAAAATGAATCTTAGAATGTGATCTACAATCATCACAAATTTTATGATTAAAAGCTTTCGGGAACCTAATCAAAATGTCACTCAAATATGGCGGTGTCAGTAGGTTTATAGTACTGCCCAGCTGAATATTTACATAACCAAAAGTCCACAAATTTTTATGGTGTGACACCATAATTTAACCTTCAATCTACAGCTTGCTCTTGAAAGTTTTAGGCCCTAAAATGTTAGATTGTATTTAGCGGATGAGATTTTAAGAAATCTCAGTAGCAATATCAATCAAACAAAACATCAACATGCATCATTATAAAGCATTTCAACATTAGCTATCATAGGAGAACTAATTCTTCTTATAAATTGGCAACCACATACATATCAAGTCTAAGGTAGTACAACAGTGCTTATAACCAACTATACAGTTTAAGCACACAACAGATGTAATTATCCTATTACATGTTGGTGTGAACACATATATGTCATAAGCCAACGTGTTTATAACCAAGTTGAGTCTTTTAGAACAACATACGAGAAAAGAAAATGACTAGCACCCTAATTAAACATTGCAATCACTAGAAAGTTGTTAATAATGATCATTCCTTCGATCATTTCTGTAGACTTTCGGGCTTCTTCTCCTGTGACGGTAAATACTTGTCCTTGGGTGCACAGCCTTGCCTTCTCTATATTCTGCGGGCATTCTCTCAAGAAGTATTTGGGCTTGCCGCAAGTATAGCAAACATTCTACCCGGCCATACACGGTCTATCACCATGACTCTTGCCGCAGGTTGGGCATTCCTTGCCATTTGAGGGCTTGCCTCTCTTCTTACTCTTTCGGTTGTCCCATGGCCTTTTTCTCTTCCTGTTGGCATTAGAAGAGGTGCCACCCTGACCTCCCTTTTCTGACTTAGGCACAGACTTAACCATCAGATGATGGTTCAGGCTATTCTCTGTAATTCGGTAGGCCTCAAGTGCCTTGTTGAAGTGCTCAAATTGCCCAGGAGCAATTGGTCACAGGACTACTTTAGTCCTCTGACCATTTTCTCGGTCATCCACCTCTCATCATCTCGGTAACACAGGTAATTGGAGTAGTAGGAGAGACGGATAAACCTAGCTAAATACTCATCAAATGGCTTATTATCCTTCTGCTTTAGGGTCAGGAATTTTGCTTTCCTTTCATCCCTGACTGTCCTCAAAAAATATTTCTCATGGAATTGCTCCAGGAATACTTCTCATGTCACCCTCGTGTTTTGAGCATCCATAATAAGTTCAGTATTCTTCCACCAGCAGTCAGCATCTTTCTCTAACTTGTAAATTGCCATTTGAGCTTTCCACTTTGTCGAGATAGTCTAATACTTTAAAGATAATCTCCAAGCAGTTAATCCAGTCTTCTGCCGCTTAGACGTCAAACACTCCATTGAATGACAGTGGGTTGTGCTTACAAAAGCGAGTCATCCATTGCTGGATGCTATTGGGGTCTACCACTGGCATTACCGGTCTAGGCAATGGTTCTGTTTCTTACACTGCTGAGGGTTCTTCCTCTGGTTGCCTCCAGTTGAGATTAGCCATTACTGCTGCCACTATTACAGCTATCACGACATCCCTCTCTTGTTTCTAGCGAGCCTGTGCTGAAACGTTGTACCTTTAACCCCTCAGAGCACTCATTCGTAAGTGTTATGGTTCAAGCAGATCATAACACAAACCCGTGGATTTAAAATTTCAACATAACTACTCGGGTTACTACTCACTGTTAAATTTTCAGATTACAGGTCCAACTTCAAAAATTCATAACTAAATCCATAAAAATTGTATTGAGATGTTATAAAATTATAAAAAAAGCTATTTTGATGATCTTTAAGGAAAAAATATCCCATTGGACTTATCCTTACCCAATTCGTACAGTTTAATCAATAAACATCACTGTTTATTTCATAAAATCTGGACCTTCCAGATTCTATGCCTCAACTTTGGAAATTCGTATCTCCTTGTGTACACATCCAATTGAGGTGATCTACATCTCATTTTAAAGATTGGGATGTGTACTATAAGTCTATTAAATCTCGTGACTTAACTCGTTTATTTGGTAGGTCAAACTTGAGCTACAAACTTACTGTTCCAGGACCTACGTTTTATCCCTTAACATCTCTTTACTTTAATTCTTTTTATTTCTTTGGCATACATAACATGGGCTTATTCTTTCCCATTCATGCTCATAAATTTATATACATGCCATAAGTATTATAATTAAATACATGGCATCATATGTATACATAACATAAATTACATAATAAGAGAATTACACAATGAATAATAATATCATTCATTGACATCAATAATTCTCCACTTTCTTCTCCTTGCTGCTCATGCCATTATTGCCCATTGATGATTGACCTATATTGTTGGTTAGGGAGGGGTGAGATTCGAGGGAGTCTCAGTAGCAAACAATACCACATAATCATGCTAGATGGATGCTAATGCACTACACATAACTTGTTTATTCTCTTGTTAATTAGTGACATATTAGCATGCTCAAAGCTAACTTCTTGATGCATGGCCATGGAGACATAATCTACTCATCATGAATCACAATTATAGCAGCTAAAACATGTCACAATAACATTCAATAACATGTACACGGCAACACACAAGCATACAACATCAAGCAATGACAATAGGTAAGTTCACTACCTTGCACCTCAAGCTTTCCTCTTTTCCTTTGACTCCTTGACTTTCCAACCATGTGGGCATTCGGTCAATATCACCAAACATCCTCTTGGATGTTCCAAAGGTCCTAAACATAGTCACATTGATCATACAATCCATTAGAACCTCTAGATTACATAAAGTTCAAGACTAGCTCTCTTGAACCTCAACCCTTTCTCTTAGTCTTAGGGTTTCCTTTCTAGCTTTTCTAACCTAAATCTCATCATTTACTATCCTTAAGATCTATTTCTTTTCAATTAAGACCACTTTAGATGGATTTAGATTCAAGAATATCAAATCTGAAAATTATGCTTCGCGGGTACTGTTCACGCAGAAATTCCAGAATTTTTTCTCAACTTTGAAAATTCATAATTAATTCTAGAAAAATTGAAACTAAGTGGTTCCAAGTCTCACTGAAAGTTCCTTAAGTTAAATTTAAAGTAAAAATATTTTTAGGAACCAATTCTATGCTGAACAGTACCGGAATTGTACGGAAATCGACACTCTTCCAAAAGTTCAACACTGTTTCCAGATTTCAAACCCTAAATTTGAAAAATCACCATAAATCGTATACATATCCAAATGAATGGTTCTACCCATGGATTTAAAGCTCATAGAGTGTACTTTAAGAATACCAATTTTCAGAACCAGATACACATAGTAACTAACTCAAAATAGGCATCAAATTAGATGCTATAACCATCACATACCTTGATCTTGAAGCTTGAACTTAGGTGGACTTTCTCTCACTAGAACTAGCTCTTTCTCTCTCTAAATGCAAGAGCGGCAGAATTTCCTCTATATTTCCTTGCTTGGCCGAAATATGAAGGGAGGAAGTGCCTATTTATAGCCAAAAAATTGACTTGAATGGACTAAAATGCCATTGGTGGCTAATAGAAAGGGTAATGGCAATTTTGGAACTTCAAGTTGACTTTTACATCATCATTGCATCATCTTCTTGCATCATGCTTACCTCAACCTTCTAGAAGATGCCAAGTGTCATAAAAGTGGTGAAGGAGAAGGGAAATTAGATCATAGCCGTTGGATCAAACTTGTTTCCTAAGTTTCCTCCGAATTTACTTGGCCCACATTTCTCCGGCTTTCTTTATGGCCTTCCGGAGCTTAGAAAATTATTCTGTCTACTCCATAAATTCTCTTTAATTCTCAAGAATATCTATGAATTTTCTTAGCCCATAACACTTTCTTTAAGCCTTGTATAAAAATTCATTTATTGAAATGCCCTTTTATCGGTACAATCAGCTTTTTAATTTATTAAAGCCATTCGACTGGCCCTTTGGTTGTGGGACTAATTTTATAAATTAGTACAACCTTTCAACCATTTAATCTCATTTTTACACACATTTTTTAGGTCTCTTGCTATTTCAAATAATTACCTCAAACAGTATACTTTTTAGCGGCCATAACCTCATAAATTCCATTTAAGCTGTCTCAGGGGTATTTTTGTCTTTTCTCTTCACAGAAGAGCCTTAGAATATTATTTTCCAATTTCTAGGATTTTCTTGGAATTCTCTGTATACTCTTCTTTTTTTACCCCTGTTGGTCATAACTTTCTGAATTTACGATTTAGTCCCTGCTTGGACTTAGCTTCATATAATCCTCTCTTTGAGGCTTCTAGCTTAACCTTTGGCCTATATCTAGTCTCTTTTCTCTCTCTAGGCTTTCGAGATTTTACTGGAACCTCTAACTTTGATTACACTTTAGCCCCTTAAAACTTTTACTTTGCAGTTTAGTCCCTGAAACTGCTTTGCCTTCCTTTCTCATCTTTGGGACTTCTGCTCAAAAGGGGTCTAGTAGCCTATTCAATCCAGGCTATTTCTGGTACTTCTAGACCCAAAAGTTTGGATGTTACATGTGCCGCCCTCATCTCTTCGATGGTCTTTTATTATTGCTCGAGACGATCCAGAATTATTTGCAATGGGTTGAGTCCCCTTATGTCCTGATCTGAGGGTCTCTTTGGCAAAGGGTTTTGTTGAGTTCTAACCATCGTATTTAACTACTCGAATAGTATAAGAAAGGAACAAGAAGTAAATATCATGCTTGGATTTCATTTACCAAAGCATTTAGCATACAATACTTATACATCAACCAAAACAGCAAGTTTAGAACGTACATAAAAAGCAAACAACATAATAACCAGGCATCGCCAGCCTAACCTACTATAGCTAGCTGTAACAAAACATGTCCTACGTTAGTATTACAAGGATCTAACTGTCTAAAAGTAGTGTAGCATAACAAAGTTTTCAAGGCACTGGATGTAATCCTCAATACCTAAACCCACTATCTGGTCCAGGCGACAGAACTCATTCACTGATGAGGGTAAATATGGAAGCATGTCCATCATCATGTAAACCCAGTCCTTGGTATCTAGATAAAATTTATCTGGTCCATACGTCTAATACAACACCTTCAGCCCCCGAAGTTAATCTAGGTAAATGTTCGGGTCTCGTTGATCCTCATCTTTCTTGATATGACGACCCAAGAACTTTAACTTTCCTTTTAGCTGCTCATGACTACGGATCCTAAGCTCTGTTAAATCAAGGACAGGCATTGGGGGTACTGGGGATTTTACTGGCCTGGTATTTGGTCCGAGAATGTCACTTTGACGCACATCTGGGGTAACAGGCTGTCTGATGGATTGAATGTAAAGGCCAAGGTCTAATAGTTCTTAGTACAATCCAGTTACAGGATCTATTGAAACATCCTACCTTAAACCCCTCAGAGTATGCATTCGTAAGCATTATGGTTCAAGCAAGTCAAAATACAAACCCGTGGATTAAAAATTTTAACATAACTACTCGGATTACTATTCACTGTTTAAATTCAGATTTCGGGTTCAATTTTGAAAAATCATAACTAATTCTATAAAAATTGTATTGAGGTACTCTAAAATTCTATGGAAAACTCTTTGAAAGCTCTTTAAGGAAAAATATCCAATTGGACTTATCCTTACCCAATTCGCACAGTTTAATCAATAAAATTACTGTTCATTTGGTAAAATCTGGAACTTCCTGATTCTATGCCTCAACTTTGAAAATCCGTATCTCCTTATGTACACATCCAATTGAGGTGATCTACCTCTCATCTTAATGCTTGGGATGTGTACTATGAATCTGCCAAATTTGGTGGCTTAACTCATTCATTTGATAGGTCAAACTGGAGCTACAAGCTCACTACTTCATGACCTACGTTTTATCCCTTAACCTCTTTTTACTTTAATTCTTTCTATTTCTTTGGCATACATAAATTGGGTTTACACTTTCCCAATCATCCTCATACATTTCTATTCATCCCATAAACATTGTAATTAAATACATGGTATCATTGGCATCCATAACATAAATTACATAATAGGAGAATTACACATTGAATAATAACATCATTCATTAACATCAATAATTCTCCACTTTTTTCTCCTTGCCTCTCATGCCATTATTGCCCACCATTGATTGACCTAAATGGTTGGTTAGGGAGGGGTGAGATTCGAGAGAATTTCAGTAGCAAACACTACCCATAAGCATACAAGATATAATGCAAATGCATGACATGATATAATGTCCCAAACATTAATATGTGAATACCAAGGAAAGTAAGCTAAAGCATTTCATGCTTTCATAACATATTGCCAAGGTAAAGCATAACATAAACTTGCAAACATAACTTTGCAAACATTTCATCATAGCTTAATCACGTCATGGCAACACAACCACATCATGCAAGCATACATATTAAGCACACAATATAGGTAAGTTTACTACCTTGTAACATAGCTTTTCTCTTGCTTTTCCTTTGATTCCCTTGTCTTTCCAACCCTATGGATTTTCAGTCAGCACCATTAAACATCCTCTTGGATGTTTCAAGGTCCTAAACACATCCATACACAATGCCACATTCATCATAACCACGACACCAACCTATTTCTTACTTGGTTCTTTGTTGAACATAATTGAATTCTAACTTTTGAGTTTTAATTTCAATTATCCTAAAATTATGTCCAAATACTAATTGTTACACCTTACAATCGTATTGTCTTTGTGTCACATCCGACAGTTGGGTAATTAGGAATAAGGAATATTCCTAAATAATTAAGGGTAAAAAATGACAAGGAGAGATAGAAGAATTTTTTATGGAAAATAATTATTATGATTTTCCAAGCCAATTATGGAAATTTGACTAATTAAGGAAAATTGGTCAAAAGTAATTATGGAGAAATATTTCCAAGCCTTAGAAAATTAAGGAAAAATGAGGATAATATCCTTTGAGGGTTATATGAAATTATAAAGTTGGTTTTATGACCAAATTACCCTTAGAGAAATTATAAAAGAATTTAAAGGTGATTTAGGCTAATTAAGGGATTTTATTTGGAAAATTCCAAATAAATATTTTTAAAGAGAATAAAAATTCCAAGAAAATTCCTATGAGACCCCAAGGAATTATAAGAGATTATGAAATTAAATAAAGACCCTCAAGTATCTAAGATTTTTCCAATACTTGTGAAAAGTGGAAAAATCCCTAAAGAGAAGGAAATTAATTTTTCTTTTTATTTAATTATTGGGAAATTAAATTTGGAGACAAAGAGGGCATTTTGGGAAGAGAAAAATGAGGAGAATAATTTAGGGATCTGATAGAAAATAATTATAGAGGCTAGAGCACTGTAATTATAGAAAAGAAATTAAATCCGGAGCAAAGGTGCACTGATAAAGCAAGAAGTAGAGTCTTGCACTTTACTTGGCCTACAAGTTGCCACTTGTCAAGCCACCAATGGAGAGGATTTAAAGTTGCCAAGTGTCAAGCCACCAATGGAGAGGATCTTGACTTTTGAAATTAATTTCATTTGGCATTAAGTTAATTAAAAGAGAGGATTAAGATTAAGTAAGCACTTGACACATGGCATAGCATTAAAGGATGTGTCATAGCATTAAAGGATGGTAGTTGGGATATTTTGGCTTGAAGAGAAAGCTATCCCTCCCCCTAATTCATATTCATTTCGTCCAAGAGGGAGAAGGAGAGAAAAAGAGTGATCTTCAAGTGTGAACAAGAGGAAAAGTAAGCATATTTGATCTTCCAACTAAGATTCAAGCTTGGTAAGTTATTCTAAGATGTTCCTTGCTTTATTTTCTTGAGTTGTATGGTTGGAAAATCACTTCTTATCCCTTCTTGTTGCTGGATGAAATGGATTTAGTGTATGTAAGGAGGTTTTGTTGTTAAACATAGCTAGGACACTATGAATCAAGGTGGTTTCAAGTGGTTTAGTGTTGTTTTGAAAAGTTTTTCATGGTTGAACTCCAAGAGCTATGGTTCAGCCACTTTCAAAACTAAACCTTAGGAAGAGTTTTTCAATGTTTTAGTGCTTTCATGGTGCTCAAAATGAAAAATGATGTAGGGCAAACTAAAAGGAACAAGTGTTGGAAGCATTAAAACCAAAGTTGTAATTTTTGGTTCAATCACCCCTTTTGGTTCGGTCAAGGGTAACTGAAAGGAGGGGTTTTATTTCTTGGATCTAAGCACATATTTGGAATCTACATGAAAAACCATGTAGGAATAAGGCAAGAAGCAATTTTTAGTGTTAAAAGGAAACAAGTTCAAAAATAGTGAACAAAGATGGAAGCTTTAAGGAGCAAGAGTCATTTACGATTTGTGTTCTTGCTTTTTCTTGGTTGGTTAATGATTCTTGCTGCCCTTTTTTTTGATGGATTGCATTGCTAGGGTTTGATATTTGTGAAGGAAAAGAAGAGAAAGAAGGAAGGCTCAAGCTTTTGGAGCAAGGTAGCAAGTTGAACCTAACTACTAACATTAACTTGGCATTATTGATTATTGTATGATTACTTGCTATTATGTGGTTGAACTTTCTTGATTGTGATGTGGCTGCTCTTTACACTATCTTGCTTTGGCCTTTGCATGATTGAGTTTGCCAAATGATAAGCATGCTAGTTCACCAATAGTAGTTAATGTAGTTATGCATGTTGATGATGCTTGTTGATGATATAGTTGGTTAATTTGCTATTGGGATTTCAATGAAATCTCATTCCCCAAATGCGATCTAACATTTTAGGACCTAAAACATCCAAGGGAAAGCTGTAGATTGAGGGTTAAAAGTATGGTATCATACCATAAAAATTCGTGGACATTTGGGTTATATAATATTATGCTGGGCAGTGCTGTAAATTCACTGACACCGTTACTTTTGCGTGACGTTTTGATTAGGTTTCAGAACGTGTTTCAGTACGAAATTTGGAATGTTTGTAGATCATGTTCTAAGCTTCATTTTGATAGCTAACACGTTAAAAATGGATAACTATACGATTTTTAATGTTTTTTCAAAGTTAAAGGTCAGAATCTGAAAAAAGGGGTTTTTGGCAAATGAACAGTGTTATATTTCATAAAAACCTGATGCTTGTTCCTAAGGAATTAGATCACAAGATTATTTTTCCTTGAAAGAGAACTTAAAGAGATTTTAATAGAATTTTGAACCACCCCGTTTTGATTTTTCTAGATTAAGTTATGAATTTTTGAAGTTAGGCCAGAAAACTGGATTTTTACCCGATGAATAGTAAAAATCTGAAATTTAGCGTTTTTTTGAGATAAATTTGAGCCCAAGACCATCCAATGTGGTCTAAAATGGTTATAATTGAACCCTAAGATGATACGTTAGTAAGGTGTGACATTTTTGGTATCAGAGCAGAGGTTCTAGCACAGGATAGAACGCTCTGCTTAAATTACTCGTTGGGTAACGTGGTTGGTTAGGAGGATCCAGTGAAATGGACCATAGAGACTGCTAGCCCAGGATATTCAACAAAGGAGTCCAACATTTATCCAAAGCATTGGGCTAACCTTTTAGGGATTTCCAAAGGACAATTACTGTACCTACCTGGACTCGGTGACCTGATAGATCTCGTAAGTGGCTTGTATCAAGAACCACTGGACATTAGCCTTTGCATTCAATCCATTAGATAGCCTGTCACCCCAAATGTGCATCTAAGCAACATTTCTTGACCCAGTATTAGGCTAGTGAAACCCCTGGCACTTGCAATGCCTGACCCTACTTTAACGGAGCTTAAGGTCCATAGTCATGAGCAGTTAAAAGGAAAGTTAGAGTTTTAGGTCATCATATCAAGAAAGATGAGGATCAATAAGATTCGAACATTTACCTAGATTATCTTTAGGGGGGTGAAGGTGTTTGTATTAGACGTATGGATCAAATAAGTAGGTTATGCTGGCGATGTTTGGTTATTATGTTGTTTGCTTTTCATATGTATGTTCTAAACCTGCTGCTTTGGTTGATACATAAGCACTGTATGCCGAATGTTTTGGTAAATGAAATCTAAGCATGATGTTTACTTCTTATTCCTTTATTATATTATCTGAGTAGTTAAATATAATGGTTAGAACTTGACGAAACCCTTCGCCAGAGAGATCCCTAGATCAGGACACAAGGGTCCCTCCTGACCTACTGTAAATAATTATGGATTGTCTCGAGCAACAGCAAAAGACCATCGAAGAGATAAGGGTGGCACAGGCTCGCCAGGGACAAGAGAGGGATGCTGCGATAGCTACAGCGGTGGCAGTGGCAATGGCTAACCTCGACAGGAGGCAGCCAGAGGAAGAAACCCCAGCAGCGCAAGCAACAGAACCATTGCCTAGAATGGCAATGCCGGCAGTAGACCCTGACGGTATCCAGCAATGGATGGCACGTTTCTGTAAACACAACCCGTCGTCATTTGACAGAGTGTTTGACGTCCAAGCAGCAAAAGACTGGATTAACAGATTACATGATCAAGTTGGTAGCTTTTCCCTTGATTTCTCTTTGAACTCTCTCTTTTCTCTCTTGGTTCCCTCTAGGCCGAATCAACATCTGAATATTAGGGGAAGATGGGCTTGTTTAATGAGCCAAAATATCCTAACCACCATCATAAATGAAATTCCAAGTGTCATTACCCCCTTTAATCTTACTTTCTCTTTCATAATTAACTAAATCCAAATGAAATTAATTACCAAAAGCCAAAATCCTCTCCATTTGAGGAATGACATTTGGCAAGTTCAAATCCTCTCCGTTAGGGGCTTGACACATGGCTAACTGTGAACCATGTGAATTGCAAGACTCTAGTCTTGCTTTATCGGTGCAGTTTGACTCCGGGTTTAACTTCTTGTCTATAACTACAGTATTTTGGCCTCTGTAATTATTTTCTATCAGATCCCTAATTTATTCTCCTTATTTTTATCTTCCCAAATTGCCCTCTTTGTCTCAATATTAATTTCCCAATAATTAAATAAAAAGGAAAACTAATTTCCTTCTCTTTAGGGTTTTTCCACTTTTCAAAGGTATTGGGAAAAATCTTAGATACTTGAGGGTTTGACACGAGAGGTTCGCCACGGCAAAGGGTATGTTCGCCGCGGTAAAACATGGTAGAGAGCCTTGCTTCAACAGATGAATTTTTGCCGCGGCGAAGTCATATGTGTGCCGCGGTGAACTTAGGCAGAGGATCCTTTCTTGCTTCTTGTGCCTTGAGTTCTTCAATTTGGTCCCAATCTTTAGTGTCCTACAATAGAAAGCAACAAATTGAAGTATCAATTGTCCTAGAAATCAATTGAGTCCAATTAATAACCAATTATGACAATTTAATCCTCAAAATGACACTAACTTAAAGTAAGGATTCTTAATCTAGATTAAGCACAATTATCATTAAAAAGAGCCAGAAAATATCACAAAATCATGGATAATGAAATGAAAAGATAATAATATCTTGAGCTCAATCACTGAGGTTAAGGTATTGAGGTATTTTCTCCAAGGGAAATAGACATAGAAGAGAAGTAAGGAATGATAGAGAGTAAC
Source organism: Neltuma alba (assembly GCF_004799145.2). Taxonomy (NCBI): domain Eukaryota; kingdom Viridiplantae; phylum Streptophyta; class Magnoliopsida; order Fabales; family Fabaceae; genus Neltuma; species Neltuma alba. Next base: position 62,839 of record NW_021636859.1, read on the forward strand.
CTGAGAGATAGGTAGTCGCTGCTAAGAGACTCCCCCTCAAGAAAGGAATGGTTGAGCTAAGAGAGCTTGACCAGGTAATAAACCTTGTCGCTAGGTAATCAAAGTTTTACTAGGGAAATGCAGCAAGTGAGGCACTACCTAGGTCATTCTTCTCAAGGAGCCTTAAGTTGTATTTCAATTCTTAACAATTCACTTTTAATTATCAAATTACCAAGATGAAAGCTTGAGTTTTAGAAAACAGAAATTGAAACAAGAAACAAATCTAATGAAAGGTAAAATGCAAAAGAAGATTTTGATAAGAGATAGTAGTTCCCCTAGCAATTTATCCAACCTTCCTTGTTCAATCTTATAATTTGGAGTCTCTTAATGTCAATTAAATGGATAGATTCAGCTACTGCTCAAATCTCTCTTAACACAGATCAAAAACAATTATCTTACTAGATTCATTGTCTTGGTCTGTGAGAAGGAAAATCAATTGACAAGAACACTTGAGAAGTAAGTTGCAATTCTCTAAGGATGATCACAACTGTGACTCATCAATTTATTCAACCAAAATTCAGATTTACAAAACAACAGTCCAAGTAAAAACGAATTAGATTTACAAATCAATAGAGAATCCTCTATTCAACTGAATTAAAGGACACAACTCACATCTGAATGTTCAATCAGATCTAAATTCCAAGAAACATAAATCTAATCACTCAACCTTCATTCTAATCACAATTGTTCAACTGAAACAAATGAACCTTAGAATAGAAAGTGGAAAATAGATATGAAATGACTCCCTGTTCAGCTCTATGAACTCAGGTCAGCTTCATTGCTAGGAAAACTTAGAAATTCAGCTACTCATACTCTGGATTAGGGTAGAAACAACAAGAATTGATGAAAGATTCATGGTTGATCGGTGGAAATTGATGAATTGGATGAAAATGGAAGAAGGAATTGAGAGAAGGGGAGAGAACAAGAAAGTCGCATATGAAGATAAATGAGGAACTGAAATCTTATCTGCCGGTTGAAGCGCGTGACTCTGCATTTAAATCTAGAATTTTTGTCATCCACCGTGGCGCCTTCGTCCATCCGCCGCGACGCCTCGCCTGTACGGTGCCGTTTTGATTAGTGATCCTGAGCTTGTGTAAATACCAATCCGTTGTGGCGCCTCTGTCCATCCGCTGCGGCGCTTTTTACTGAGAGTCCCCTTGGCAACTCGCCGTGGTGCCTTAGACAGAACTGAAACTCCCTGAAATTCACACCAAAGCAGGGATCAAAAGTACACACATATAAAATCATATAAAAACATGTAAAAACACCTGTAAAACCTCACAATTCCTCTCACTAACTCTTATGCACAATGGAAGCTAATTATGCCTAAAGTATGCAAATATAGATGGCAAAAGCATATGGTTTAGGGCTAGAAATGTATGCAAATAATGAGACTTATCAACTCCCCCACACTTAGCTTTTGCACTCCTGGGCAAATCAGGTCTAAACATATTGTGAAAGAGAAGGATGAGAGAAAGGAATAAGCATGCTCAAAAGTTCAGGTTACAACTGCAACCAACAATGATTCTTCAACCAACATCCATCCATGGAACATTCTAATGCAAAGAAATCAAGCAATGATATGTAATTTAATCTAAGTGAATAAGATATAGAAGACCACACAAGGGAATTAGTATACCACTCAACTCACAAGTGTTAAAGGTTCTTTCACTCAATTCACTTATTCAAATGCTCTACCATATGCTTGTAATAGCTCTACCTTTCCACCACTCAAATACATAAGTACTCAAGAATCAAGAGGACTTTTGTGGCTTGTAATGTAAAGGTGGGGAAGAAATGCACAAGAATGCATATGAGGATGGAGTTAATATGTGAATCAATGTGTAGAATTCAATAGCATTAGTAATGTTCAATTTAAGGTTTGATTTCTTGATCTTGAATTCCTAAGCTACAAAGGTGCTTTTATTCCCACTTTCTTTTCCTTTCTTGCTTTTTTTCATTTATTTTCAACTTTTCTATTCTTTTTCTCTTTTTTTTCTTTTTTTTTCTTTTATATTCGCATGTTTCTTCTTTTCTTTCTTTCTTTTTTTTAAAGCTCAAGTATGCATCTCCTCATATCAATCCATCAATTGAATCCATCAAAATGCTAGTAAAATTCTGAAAAGAATGAATGAAATGAAATATGCATCCTTGTAGGAAAGAAGTTTTATAATGAGAGTGAAATGAATGGAGGAAATTCAGCTAAAAGGCTTAAATGGGTAACAAGGGATAAATCGTGTAGGGTTAGCCATTTGGTCTAAGTAGCTAATTTGAATGAATGCCTCAATCATGTTCAAGAGTACTAATGTTGCATGTGGTCTTGATTAAGAACTAAGACAAGTTCTAGAGAGCATAAGAAATAAGTGAATGTACACACCAGAAATGAATATAAAGGCTCAAAGAATCCTTCCAACTAGGTTTTGTCTTCCATATTCATTCACTTCAGCTAAAGAACACATCATGATTAATCTCTATGCATTAGAAAATTTCACTTCAAGATATTAATTTCCAAATCAAATCAGTCACAAATGTAACATTAGAATTCTGAAGCAAGCTTTAACCTTCAAAAAGTTGTTGAAAAACTGAGGTTTTACAAAAGACACAAAAACACACCAAAAACACAAACATTCACTCCCCCATACTTGATCCTTGCATTGCCCTCAATGCACATTTGAACAAAAGATAGCAAGGAAAAATGGGCAAGGAAGGAATGGAAAGAAAGAACAAAATACTACA
>NW_021636860.1:0-125166 GCF_004799145.2 Neltuma alba
ATTTAATAGTTTTACATATAAAGAGTAACAAATCTAATGGAGTAATTTTAAAGACCTAATAAAAAGAAAATAAAACAAAAGGATCTAATTCAAAACTTAAGAAAATTTTAAGGACTAACAAATTAATTTTACCAAAATACTAATTAGCTGATTAACTGTTTGGGACTGAGATACTAAATCATCAAATCACTAGTTGAATAAGAGAAATTTGTCTTAATACTCTAAGTATATAGTTCATTTGGTATGAAGAAAATGGAGGGAAGGGAAGAAAAAATTTTAATGAACTTGATTAAAAAACTAAAGAAGTGGGGTTAAAAACCTTTTAACTAATTTTGCTTACTTTTCTATCTTACGTATTCTCTTTATCAAAATTTTATAATCTTATTTTTCTATTTTTTTAAATCGACCTCATTAAAATTTTCTCTCTGATGACCTCCCCTCCAATTCCCTCATGTGAAACATAGGGTTAGGGTCGCTTTAAAACTAGAATCCAGAGCCGTTTAGAGAACAAGTAGACTGGGGAGGAAATCGATGAAAGTGTGAAGAGATCCAAGCCTCACGATCTCAGAAAATAAGTCGCAACACTTCGATTTTGCCTTCAAATTGTATCAAAGAAGAATCTGAGACTAATCCTATATATTTTGGCACTGATTCATCAATCAAAAAGATCATGTGCAATAGCCAATATCTTGGAACCATTTTTTAAGTCTGCGCCAAAATATTAGAGCCCCACCCATTGATTCTTTCATTTCCATGAATTCAGCAACAAAATGAACAAGGACCAAATCCGAAGGATCAAATTAAAACACCAAGTCACAGCTTCTTTCATCTCCATTGTAGAATTGCGAACGTAGACGGGGCGAGCAACGGCATTAATAATTTTTTAAAAAGTACAAATGGCAATTGGTCATTGGTGAATTGGTGAACTGGATAACCGGGATATAAGAGACTGGACTTAAAATATGCTTGCAACAAAAAGTTTTATAAAAATACGATTTTTTTTAATAAAAACAATGAATAAGTAATAAATAGAGTAAAAATACGCTAGCATATAAAAATTGAAGAAAAATCCCATTTAGAGTCACTTGAAATAGGAAAATATCAAATTATGTTGCCCATATATTTTTGTTTTTCCCAAAAGCCACATCTCTTTGTCTTTTTCTTAATAGTCTCTTCTGCCAGCGATTGGCCGCTACCTCCGCCAACAATCGAAGCTCTAACGACAAACGGTGGCCACAATTCTAACTATAATTTTATTGCAAAATTTTTGTTGTCAATAAATAATAAAAACTCGTGAATTGTGAAATTGGGCTTGCTAAAATTAAACCTATCTTGTAATTGAATAATAACAAATATTTACTGAAGAATGAAAATTTATTGCAAAAGTCTTGTGAATAGCTAAATGCTTGTTGTTACACCTTACTTCTATACTACTTTAGAGTCCATTTTATATCAATTTAGACCACTTTGGATGGCTTTAACCTCAAGAAAAAATGGATTTGGGACGTTACTTACTGATTCACTGTTCATTTGGTAATTCTAGAATTTCTGTTCAATTTTAAAAATTCATAATTAATCCTAGAAAAATTGAAACAGAGTGATTCCAAGTTGTGCTAAAAGATCTTTGAATGCTCTTTTCAAGGAAAAATAATCTTAGGAACCAATTCAGTGTAAAACAATGCCAAATTTATATGGAAGTTACTACTGTTCCATTAATCAAAAACTTTTTTCATATTTTAAACCTTAACTTTAAAAAGTCACCATAAATCGTACCTATATCCAAATTAAACGTTCTACCTATTGATTTGAAACTCAAGATGTGAGCTATAATCATGCCAGATTTCAGAATTTCGTATGGATACAAGGTTAGTCAAATTACAGCTCAAATATAACAGCTTAAAGGGTTATAGCATCCATGCATATGTTTATTTACATTGTCAAAAGTCAAGGAGTTTCATAAATATATATCATTCTTTCAAGATTTTCTTCTTCTTTCTGAATGGTTCAACCCCTAGAAAAATTATTTGCATTTGGAAGGAATGAGATTTCATTGAATCCTAATAGCAAGATAAAATTAACCATAACATCAAACATACACTATCATCAAGCATTTCAACATTTGCTATCATTCGGGAACTAAACCTTCCTCATACTTAGGCAATTTCTAACATGCAATAGCCAAGGTATTTTAATGCAAGGAGTAGCCACATAAACATTCATCATAGCTTAACCACATAATAACAATCGTCCACGCATCAACAATCAATGCAATATCAACATGAAAGTTAATTAAATCTTGCTATTTTGATCCAAGTGCTCTCTTAGTCTTTGTTCTTGCTCTTTTCTTTCATAAATATCAAATCCTAAACATCACATTACAAAGGGCATCCATAGTACAACTTAAACCACACAAGACATAATGACAAATTCTTAAGTAACCCTTAACCCTTAATTCTTTAAATTTTGAAGCTTTGTTTCCTTTAACCTAAAAATTATCCCTTTAGGTCAATCCTACATAATTTTTCTTGTAGAATCCAAATATGAGCTTAGATTCATGAAAAGAAAATCCCTTCCTTCGCCAATAGTGTTGGTCGAATACTGTGACATAAAAACCCTAAATTTCTAACTTTAATTCCAATGCTTACAAAGCTTATTCTTTAAGTTTATCCTACACCATTTTTCATTTTAAACCCAATAGAAGCATCAAAACTCACAAAAATGCATCCTAGGGTAAAGATTCAGAGTTGGCCGAATAGCACACCCAAGTTCCATATCATACAATCTTTCAAATTTCAACACAATACCACTTGAAACAAGCTACATTCAATAGACTTTCAACTAGGTTTAACATCAAAATCATCCTCCCCTAACTCTAACACATTTCAGCCAGCACCTCACCTTAGGGGAATCAATATTTTTAACCATCAAATCTAAGAATACAAAGCAATACATAAGGTAGAATATCTAACCAACCTTGTATCCAAGCTTAAGTGATCAAAGTGGATGGTTTCTCCTTAATTGCACTTCAAAAAAATAAATTGCAAGAGGTTTTCTCTATGTTGCCCAAAAACGTGGTCTTGTGAGAGGGGGAGATGGCTTTTTATAAACCAAGCCTTAATTGTTTGCTATCCAAGTTCACCTAAATTGCAAAGCTTATGTGTCAAGTCCCTATGCCTTCTTGCTTAATTTTTATCCTTAATTTAATTCCAAATGAAATTGATTTTTAGAGTCAAAATCCTCTCCATGCTTGGCTTGACAAGTGACATCTTAATCCTTTCCATTCATAGCTTGACAAGTAGCACAATGTGGGCCAAGTAAAAGTCAAGAGAATACTTTTTTACTTTATCAGTACACTTTGAAATTAATTCCTATTTCACAATGACAGTATTCTAACTACTGTAATTATTTTCTATCACATCTATAACATATTCTTATTATTTTTCTCTACGAAAGTACGCTCTTTTGTTACCATCACAATTTTCCATCAATAGTAAAGAAGAAAACTATTTTACTTATCATAGTGATTTCTTTACTCGGAAAGATATTTCTAGAATTTCTGAACATTTAAGGGGCTTCTTTGTACTTCATAATCTCTTATAATTCCTAGCGATACCTTGTGAATTTTCTTAGAATTTAATTATCCTTAAAAGTATTTATTTGGAATTTTCCAAATAAAAACCATAATTTGGCCTAATTAGACTTTAAATTCTAAGGATAATTTGGGAATAAAACCACTTATACACTGTCATATAATTCCCAAGGTATATTGCTCCTATTTTTTCTCAATTTTATGAGGCTCATACGTATTTTCAATAATTAATTTTTGACCAATTTTGTTTAATTAGTCAAACTCACATAATTACTGAAAATTCAATAATAATATTTCTCATCATAATTATAACTTTTTGACACTCATATATTGCCCAAGAGGCTTTTACCTAGTTTCCATAATTATCCAATAATTTTTGAAAATTTCCAATATATTTTTGAAAATTACATAAACTCACTAGTAACTTTTAGAAATTATACTTTTGCCCTGACACTGACTTAACTTTAAGAGTCGTGTCACCTCATTTCTGCTAATTATTCTAACCCTTAAATGTCTAGAAACATCCTTACTCTTATTTACTAAATTAGTGGATGTGACACTTGTGAATTGTTAAATTGAACTTGCTAATTTACAAAACTTTCTCATGATTGAATAACATCAAAAGTTTATTGAATTTTGAGGGAAAAAAATTAATCTTCTACTCCGTCAATTTTTAACTTACTTAAAATTTAATCCTTTAAGTATGACTCAATGTGACTCAACCACTAAACTTTTAAGTCGCTTAAAACTTAGTTCTTTTGCCTTTAGATCATTTATATTTTTGTCCTTTATCATCCTATGTCACATCTAGTAATCACCAAACCATCTTAGCTTGCAAAAAAAAAAAGCATGACTTAGCATCCACGTTAATATGATGAATTAACAGGGAAAGAAAAAGAAGGGGATCAAAGCGGATAATGAAATTGTACCCATTACATGTCATCGGAAACAAAGACAAACATAGTTTAGGTTTCATGTTCCATAGGTGAGGGGAGAAAAATATTCAACATTTCGACAGAACAAGTATGAATGAAATGATATTTTCGAGAATTGCAAGTGAAAAATAGAAGGCAATGGTGGATACATTTCCTTGTGAGTGTGAATTAGAAGGTATAGAGAAAAAAAGGGGAGATAGGGACGAGTTATGGAACAGATTCATGGAAAAGGAGTTTTGCAGCATAGAAATAGAAACTCATGTGAGATTGGAAATGGAAGAAGGTTAGAGGGAGAGGTGAAGGTGAGCTGAGCACTTTGGGTAGAGAACAAAAGAGTGACGAGAAATTGAGGAAAATGTGAAGAAAGAGAAGGCTTACCCATAGTTCTGGAAGTGTCACTATCATCATAATAGGTAGCATGGGTAGACTACCAGGGGTTGCCCGAGTAAAATCTGAGGATTTGAATAGAGGTTGGAACTTGGAAGGAACAAAGCACACGAAAGGCATTATTAAAGCCATTACAGAGGTAGAGAGAGGAGGTGAGAGATTAGAGGGAGAAGAGTGAGAGTGGAGTGGGAAAGAATGGAGCTGATTTCAATAGGTGTTGGCTAGAGACATGCAGTGGGTACAATTTTGTTCTCAATTTCCCCTTCTTTTATTTGTAACACCTTATCAACGTTGAAATATCCATCATTTAATCCCTTTTTAGTATGTATTTGGAGGCATTATAGTTCAGGAAAATTATGCTGTAATCCATCATTATCATCCATGCAATCATCCTGTTAATTCATTAAACACTCCCATTTTTTGAAAATTTTCTAAAATTTTCAAGCATGCTTTCCACCATTACTATTTTTGTCACATCCTATCAAATTTCACCTTGGGAATATGAGTAATAAATTATATAGACGGTTAAGTAAGAAAGCAGACTCAGAGGTGAACCAACTTTTGAGGTAAGCCCTGACTTTTATCAGGACTGATATTTTTGAAATTATCAGTCCACAAAGGGCAAAATGAAAAAATTGGAGAAAAATTTCAAAAAATTTCCAAAAAATAGTAAAAAGATAAAATAGAGGTTTTGGAACATTATTTGAGGCCTAGAGGTAGAAATGGCATAGAAATAAATTATTACAGAATGTTTGATAAACAAAGGTTTTTCGAGAAAATTAGTAAAAAAAAAAAAATTAGTCCAAAACAATTATTTTAAACATGTAGAGGCCTCAATAATTTCACACAATATGAGAAAATTTTTTGAGGGTTTACTTTAATTTATAAAAAATTTTTCAAGCCCTGGAGGCAAAAGGATTAATTTTAGAATATTCAATTACCGAAATCTTATCGATAAAGCCTGATTTCGAAGAAAATTTAAAATAAACAATTAGAGGTAGAGATAAATTCTCAAATTCCTGGAATTCTTTATTATATTAGAAAGGAGTTTTCGACGAAGAGAAATGAATTTTTGGAAGCCCAAAACTATTTTTTAAAATAGTAACCGACATAGTGAGTTTCAGTCAAAATTGATATTTATGAGTGAGCCCTACTTTTTCTTTCTCTTTGGATCAGATTTAGACTTCATTTTTGACCAAGAAAGCACAAAAATTTTGTGCAAATGGTGACCTAACAATTAAGGAGTCTTAAGCCCAAATTAAGTCAAAATATTAGTGAACTATTCTGGAATCAGGACACTTGGACAAATGAGAAAAAATGGAGCTTTGGATGGTAGCCACATGCCATTTTTACTGGCCATAAGTGAGGAGAGGGAGGTCAAATTTTCAGTCTATAAATACCCCCCATTTTATGTGAAATTCGGCCAAATTAGGAAAAATGAAGGGAAATTCTATCAAAATCAAAACTCAACTCCAAACAACTCCTAATACCCTCCAAATCCAAGAAAAATCATCAAATTTCAAGTTAGGATCCATTAAGGTATGTCTAAACTTGGTTTTGGTTGGATTTAAGGATTGTTTTGATTGATATTTCATGACAAACTCCATGGTGTTATGCTACTGCAATTTGGCCTGAATGAGGAAGCATTAAAGAAGGATAAAAACCATGAATATAAGCTTGGAATTACATGTTTAATTGATGTTTGGATTGAATTTTGGAAGAAATCAAAGTTAGGGTTCTATAGCATACCATTCAGCCACTTGATGTTCTTGGTGTAGGAGTTTGTTTTAATGTATTTTGATGATTTCAATGAGTTCAAAAGGTATTTTTGTGTAGGGAAACACCAAGAAAAAGTATTTGAAATCATTGAAATCAAAAATGAAATTTTTGAACCAAAAAGGGGCCTATTTGGTCAAAATAAATTAAAGGGGAAGGAATGTAATTTTGTAAAATCTGATTTAATATTTAGATTCTACATGAAAGATTGAGTAGGAATGGACCAAGAGATTAATAGAAGCAAAGAGGAATTAATTATGTCAAAAATCAAGAAAAAAGGGGTTTAATTGAGCTTAATGTCAATCATTAGTATTTATGCTTGAATTGTTAGTAAATTGGAATGTGTTTATGCTTGGATTGATAGGCATTGTGCAAGATGAAACATCCTACATTTAACCCCTTAGAGTATGCATTTGGAAGTATTACGGTTTAAGCGATCATAAAACAAGCCCGCAGATTAAAAATTTTAACATAATTACTCGGGTTACTATTCACTATTTAAGTTCCAAATTACAAGTCTAACTTCGGGAGGGCATAACTCTTAGCACACACATCCATTTTAAGTAATCTACTACTTTTTTTAAAGCTCAGGATGTGTACTTTAATCATTCCAAATTTCATGCCTTAAATCATTCATTTGATAAGTCAAACTGAAGCTAGAAACTGACTGTAGACCTACGTTTTATCTATTAAACAATGCTTACTTTAATTCTCTCTTCATTCGAACATGCAACAACTAGCCTTATGGATTCCCATTCATTCATATACTTTGAATTTCATGCCATTACATTATACATCAAACATTACATCACATTTCATGCTTGACATATCCACAATTAATTACATAATTAGTGATGTCAATCATTACAATGAAACGCATGTAAATTCTCCATTTTCTTTGCTTCCATCTTCTTGCCCTTCTTCATGCATGCCTTCTTTTTATCATTTGACCTACTATGATTGGTTAAGGAAGGGTGAGATTCAGAAGAATCTCAGTAGCAAACAATAACCACCCAAACATACATGGCAAGCTTGGTATTTATAACATGTTTGCAACTTAACACCTTTATAACATAATGACATGTTTGGCAATCATTATGCATTTATCATAAAACACATAGGCCTATGGCATATTCCAAACACATTTACAATTACAACACACATAAGTTCATAAAATCATATAATATAGAAACATGTCATACATGTAAGCAAATAAGAGTAAGGTCACGTTTGCTACCTTGTGTCCTTAAGCTTTCTTCTTACTCCCTTTTGCTTCCAACCATTAAGATTGCTTGCTCAACCATATCCAAACCTTCTCTTAGATGCCTCAAGGTTCTAATCACAGCCATCAGAGTTACATTACTCATTAGGACCAAGAATTACCAATATGGAAGACTTGTGTCCTTAAACTTAGTCCTTTTTTTCTTAATTTATAATGTAGTGTTCTAGCTTTGTAAAAATTATTTCCTTAGGCTAATCCTTTACAATTTTGCCCAAAGAATCCAAATATGAGCTTAGATTTATCAACATCCAATTCCTTCCCCTAGTTCTAGGCCAAAACCAAAATCTGCCACTTAATTTTCAGTTTTGATTCCAATGCTTCCAACTTCATTCTTTCATCATATCCCTACACAATTTTTTATTTTAGATACATTAGAAGCATTAAAATAATCAAAATCACATCCTAGGCATAAGAACTAAGTCTGGCCAAAACATTTTCTCAAGTTACACAATCATGAAATTCAACCAATTTCAGCGTAAAACCACTTGATTCTTGTTCCTTTCAAGCCGTTGAACATTAATCTAACATCAATTTCATCTCCTCTCACACTTAAAAATTTCATACAGCATGCCCCTTGAGGGTTTTAAACTCCCAAAAATCATTAAAATCCACAACCAAGCTCAACAACAACAAGGGTAGTGAAAACTACATCAAAAATCATGAACATACCTTGTTTTAGAGCTTGATCTTACTTGGGACCACTTGGCCTTTCTTTCTCCCTCTTCTTTCTCTCTCTAGAAACCATTTTGCTAGATTTTCCCTAAGGTTTCCATGGCTTAGGATGAAAGGAGAGGGAGGGGAGGGGTATTTATAGAAAACAAGACCGAATCTGGGCCGTTGATATTAAAAATATATGACTTAATCTGGATTGTCCATTTTCTCTTTTAATCTTATGGTGACAAGTGTCCTGTGACATCATGCTTACCTCATCACGATGACATCATGCTTACATCATCAATCCACATGTTTTTAATCCAACCGTACATGTGTCTTGCATCCAGCCATACACGTAATACCTTTTTTTTCCTATGTAAACATACACTTGTCTCCTCCATATTCCTTCATCATTAAGGCATTAAAATAAGAAGGAAATTAATATAAAATTCGTGCAAAATACCACCCTTAGGCATTCCCCCACCTGTCTTACCATTCTTCACCGTATAGGGTACTTTTTCGGGTCTTAATTTTCCCAGGACCACTGGGACATGTTCTGGTACCATTTTCTCATCTCAAATAAATCCACATGGCATTATATAACATGCCTAAAGAGAGAGTGATGCTCTTCCCTTGTTCTTCCATTAAAATAATTAAAATAATTAATAATATTTATTTTGGAGTGAACTTGATTGAATTCTTTCTATCGATCAACAGCTCCGAGAATCTATCTTTGGGTACTAATACTATTTATTCATCATAAGAAATGCCTCCTATTTTTCTTAAGTCCAAAGTCATCAGAGTGTATAAATAGGCTTTAAATTCCATTAAAACCAACCTCTTCGCTTTTTGGGGACGGAATTATTTTTAAAACTTATGATAATTCCTCGAGTATTTTTTTTCCATTTTTATCTAATTATCTGAGGCCTCCCTATACTTCAAATAATTTCTTTTTGAAAATATTCAAAATCATCCGAAACCCTAGGAATTCCACAATTTCCTTCAAGGGGTATTTTTACCATTTTTAGCCTCATACAGGCCTCTGAACCTTATTTCCATTTTTTTGAAATTTTTTTGAAGTGTTCAGGTCTTAACCTACCATTTCCTATTTTTGAGGATTTTTCTGGGATTTTCGGGCATAATTTCTATTTTTACCCCTACTTGCCCGAAACTTTACAAAATTATAATTTTACCCCTGGTTTGGCTTAACCTCAAAATTCACCTCATTGAAGTCTCCAACATAACCTTTGACCTACATTTATCTCTATTTCTCATTCCTGGGCCTCGAGACTTCTTCTGAGTCTCTAACTTCCTCTTTTCTTAGTCTTAGAAAACTTTCCTTTTGCGATTTAGTTCCTAGGAATCCCTCTGTCCCTCTAGGGAACCTCTAGGACCTCTGCCAAAAGTGGATCTAGTAGTCTATCCATTTCAGGCTAATTCTGGTACTTCTAAGCTCAAAATTCGGGATGTGACCCAAGAGAACAAGGAGGAACCCAAAGAAAGTAAAGATGCCAAAAGTCTTGGATTAAAAAGAGGTAGCATAGGATTCACAATTTATAATGTTAACTTGCTTGGTTGTTGCATAATATGATTTCTTGTATAATTGCTATGTTATGTTTGAAATTATTTGATGGAATTGAATAGTAGTTGATTGCCTTATATGCCTTGACAACATGCATTAACATGTTATTTATTAGTGAATTGAGAGGATATTTGCATGACATAGAATGTTCATGAATCTCTATGTAATTTACCTTGTATGTTAAACATTACTATTGTAATTCCTGCTACTGAGGTTTCTATGAAATTTTGTTTCCTTTATATTTAAATATTCACCAACTGGGGGTTTGATTAAGCAAGGAGAGAGGAAAGGAATTCACTTTAAAAAATGATTGAGCTTAATGCCATTAAAGTTATGTTTTGTAATTTATTATCATGATTTGTTATGTATATTGTAAATTATGTTGAATATTTGTATTATTGACCAAAGTGTTGATGCTATTAGAATTAAGGTTTTGATGATGACAAAGTAAGTTTCTTTGCATTATTTGATAATGTGTTCGATAATTGTGTTTCTTTTTTGATAAACTTATGGATAATTGTAGTATTCGTTCACGTATTGGATAAATGCATTTTTGGGTAACCTATTGGATAAATGTGTTTTTAGATAACCTGTTGGATAATCACGTTTTTGGATAACTTGTTGGATAAATGAAGTTTGGATCACTTGTTTGATAAATGCATTTTTAGATCACTTTTTGGATAAATAGCTAAATATCTCTGCATATAGTTAAGGAACTATCAATCACTTGTTTGATAATTATAGTTTCAGAACGCCTTTTGAATAAATGGTAAATGTCTAAGCTTTACTAATAAGCATTTATCAATAACCTTATTGATAAGTAAGGATTTCAATAACCTTTTAGATAAATGTTAAGTCTCAATCAACTATATCCTCTTAGAACACTTTATGAGTTATTGAAGCTTTTATCAATGTCTTTAATATTTTATAACTTGATCTGAAACCGAGTAAGTATCACTTTTCATATTGTTCGATAATCTATTCGATAAATTGTCCCTAGTTCCTTAAAAATTTCAAGTTCTATTCAGGAGTTAATCAATAACCTTATCAATAAACACATTTATCGATCACTTGATCGATAAATACACTTATTGATCACTTATCAATCATTGTCTGTTTTTACTCAATCTCTATCTAAGTTTGCTTTTAGATAACTTGTTGGATCATGTCACTTATCGATAACATTTCAGATAAATTTGTTGAAAGTTGTTTTTCACAGTTACTTCAATTTTTAAAGTAGATTATCAATCATCTGTTCCACAAAAATCAAACACATTTCTTTTCAAACTATTCTTCATGTTACTTTTTAGAAAGCATGATATTATCTTATCTTTAAGCTTTTCTCAGTCTTTATTAATCATTTTATATTCTTATAAAGTTTGAGAAGGCACTTATTTCAAGATACAAGCTTTCCAACTAATTTCAGATGAATTTTCTTGATAAAATCACTTTGACTATATTTCATTATTTATTGATAACTTGTTCCATGAAATATACCCATAATAACTTTGATAAATGAGTCTATGTTTTATAATTGCTTCTTTTTCTATTAATCGATAACGTTATCGATTAAAGGCTTATCAATAAGGTGACTCTGATTATCTAATCTTTGAATTATGATTTTCATTTCTTGTATTAAAGTTTAAAGATCATCATCTATTCTGTTGTTCACTCATATTCCTTTATGAAGAAATCTTATTTCTCTACCAAGACACTTCTGCAAATTACGAAGCTCAACGGTTATATTATAGGCTCAAGCTACTGTGTCAGAAGTACATTTATTAGGAACAACCGTTGCAACTGCCAACACACACAAGCAATATCCCAACGATTACAAGCTTTCATGTCTAAGGGAAACTTGAAAGACTAACTATAAATAGCCTGAAGAGCATTGAATGAAGTAGTGAATGAACTGAGCTACCAGCTATCAAAATTAAGTTCTGCATTCATTACTCTATCTTTACTGTCTGAGCTTCAGTGTTTATCTTATACACTCTTAAGAAGGAATCTCTAAATCATTTATTACTTTCAACGTGTAACTCAAGAATCTAGGATTTTTTAGGGGATTTTAACCTTACGAGAAGTAGGGGGAGTGATTAAGAGTGAGCTCAATTGTTGTACTATGGTAGTAAGAGCCCATTGAATCTTGGGGATCAGCGAAAAACTCAAAGGTACTTTGAGGATTGGATACAGGTCAAGTGGTTAAAACCAAATCAATGTAAATTCCTGCATGTTCTACTTCTGCTCATCTTCGATCACATCTTTCCAAACTTATTTACTTTCCATTATTCAGTCATTTATTTTATAAATTTAAATTCAATTTTTTATATATCACCCAATTCACCCCCTCTTGGGTGAAACTATCTCTAACAGATGCATGTGAATATATCATCAAGTAATCATGTGTTGATACGAGCTATGTGATCGAAATGGTCATATAGATTGAAAAGAGAAGAAAAAGGCAGGAATTTCAAAGAAAGGGGATAAGAGTTGACTTTTCTAGGGTAAAGTTTGACGAATAAAATTTTATGCAATCAGATGATTTTTGAGCTAAAACTTGTCATCCTTATAGATCTTATTTTTAGCTTTAAAGTAAGTGGTAATTTGTCAAATTTAAAGTTTTATACAGAAAATTACGCCCTCCCAAATTTGGGCATAAATTCTGGAAAATTAAAAAAATGACCATATGAACAGTACCACTTTGCACAAAATCCGGGATTAATTGATGGCTTTTGGATACCAATGAGTATTTGTCTCTTAAAGATGGTACTAAGAGCTTTAAGTGAAACTTGGAAGCATTTTGTTTTAATTTTTTTAGAATTAGTTATGAATTTTCAAAGTTTGGCATTTGCAAGGGTTATAATGAATAGTAACATGAATTTAAAAAAATTTAAGGTTCAAAATTTTCAAGCTTAAGGCCATAAGAAATGATCCAAAATGGTTCCAATTGAGATAAATTGAGGTCTAAAGGTAAGGTGTGACACTTTTTGGCGCTCACTTTTCAAAATTACAATTAGGTCCTTGGTTTGGTTAGCCTCAAGAATCATCCCTTTGAGTACTCTAGTATAACCACTCGCCCATATTAATCCTCATTCCTCTTACTCGACCCTCGAGCTTCACTACAGCCTCTAACTTCCTTGTCCCTTAGTCCTAGAAAACTTTCTCTTTCCAATTTGATCCCTAAGGATCCTTCTATCCTTTCAAGGAATTTCTAGGACTCATACCAAAAGGAATCTAGTAGCCTGTCCATTTTAGGTTATTTCTTGCAGTTTTAGGCCCAAAATTCAAAATTTTATAAAATGAAAAATCCATCATTTCACCTTCTTGTAAAATTTAGTTTTAAATAATTTTAAAGCTAACCTGTTTACTTTCAAGGGTCGGGAATAATTTTACAATCTTACATAATTTTTCAAATAATTAATCCCATTTCCATCTAATTATTTAAGGAATCCTCATAATTTTAAATAATTAATTTTGACTAATTTTTTCCTTAATGTAAAATTTTTATAATTAGCCAATTTACTAAAAAACCATTCCAGGAGCATTTTGATCATTTTTAACCTTAAATGAGTCTTAATGCCTCATTTTCTTTTTTTTTGAAATTTTCCTGAAATTTTTAGGCATACTTTCCAAAAATGCCTTTTCTTGACCAAAACTTTTCAAATTGATAGTTTGGTCCGTACCCGGGTTTCACTTCAAAAGTTGTTTTGTCTATGCCTTAACTATTTTATCTAGCCCTCAGTTAGATATAAATTTCTCCTACTTGGCTCCTGAAACTTCATCAGAGTCTTAACTTCCTTGTTTCTCAGTCCTAGAAAACTTTTACTTTGCAATTTGGTCTCTGAGTATCCTTCTACTCTTTTTAGGCATTTTAGGGACTCTTGCCCAAAAGAGTCTGGAACCCTCCCCATTTCAAGCTACTTCTTGCATTTCTAGGCCTAAAATTTGAGATGTTACAATGCTCCCTCTCTCAATAAAATTTGTCCTTAAAATTTCAGTGTCAAATGAAATATCCTTCCAATTACCCCCTTTAGTATTCATCCAAAAGTGTTATAGTTTAAGTGGATCATGAGACAAGCCTATAGATTGAAAATTTGAAATTTAATTCTCGGGTTATTGTCTACTAGTAAATTCTAGATTTTTAGTCTAATTTTAAAAATTCATAACTAATTATAGAAAAAATGTATTGAGGTGATTCAAGTCCCCATTTAAACATCTTCTAATTCTCTATAGGAAAAAAATATAAATCTCAACTTAATCCATGTGAATTTGTACAATTAATTTGTTCGAGTGTACTGTTCATTTGGAAAAAATTGTACTTTCTAGTTTCTCTGCACTAATTTTAAGTAGTCATAACTCTTAGTACACACATCTATTTTAAGTGATCTATCACTTTTTTTAAAACTCAGGATGTGTAATTTAAGAATGCCAAATTTCATTGGCAGATTCCATCATTTGCTTCACTTCCACTTGTCACACATTGATGGCTCATTTAGGGATAATTTATTGCCCTTATTTGCATTAATAATTCATATTCATTTATTTCTTTGCATACAATCATTCCAACATTGTATAATTCACTCTCATGCATCAACATGTCACATCATCTATGCTATCATCATTATTTAACTTTACATAATATCATTAGCACTATCTATATATACATTGAGATAGAAATTACATAATGCAATATAATACATTTTCTTATTTCTTTTCTTTTTTGTTTTTTTTGCTTCCAGTTCATGCATCCTTTTGCTTGCTCAATAGGGTTGGTTAAGGGAGGATGAGATTTAGAAGAATCTCAGTAGCAAATATTACCCATATGTATGCAAGACAAAAACTAAGTAGATGACATGCTTGGTCTCATGCTTTCATGCTTATAAAATGATATGCTTTAATGCTCAATGTTTCATTCACACATGGAAATGGAATATACAAGAAACAAAGTAATATTCTCATGTTCCAAATCATGATCAAGCAACATCAACACTTAAACATACATGTCAAGCATAAAATAAGGGCAAGTTTACTACCTTGTGTCTTTAAATTTTCCCTTTTGCTCTGTTTTGCTCTTTTTGCCTTTGACCTTTTAGGTTGCTTGCTCAAAATTTTCATTTCTTCTCCTTAATGTCAGATGGCTCTAAATACATTAGCACACAACACCGTTCACTCATCAGAGCCGTGATCACCATCAATATCAACACTTTGCTCTCTTTAAACCATATTGGCTTCTAATTTTTGAGCTTGATTTCTAATCTTTCTAAAATTAATTTCACATGCTATTCTCTCATAATTTTTCATATAGAATCCATTTTCAATCTCAAAATTATCAAAATCAAACTTCTTTCTCCTTGAACACTCTTGGCTAAGACATATAGGGCTAAGAGTTCTAAATTTCATTTTCAATTCTAATGCTTCTAAACTTGCTTTCTTACCTTGACCTGACACAATTTTTCATTCTAAACACATTACAAGCATCAAAATCATCAAATTGCAATGCTAATAACATCTCTAAGTCTAGCCAAAATTCTCATGAAATTAGGAAAAGTTGGATTCTTTTCAATTTCATCATAAAACCACTTGATTACTTCTCTTTTCGTCGTCTTAATCATTAATCTAACATCAATCAATCTTTTTCATAACTTAAATATATTTGGACAGCATCTATTCTTAGGGTTTAATGCTTCTAAAACTCAATAAAAACCATAGCCAAGCTTTGCAAGACATAGAGCAAGTTAAACTACATCAAAAACCATAATCTTATCTCGTCTTGAAGTTTAGATTTGCCTAGGACTTTGTATTCTTCTTCTCCCTTTTTCACTTGATAGTTTCATGCTCCCTTTTTCCTCTCTTGGCCATCCAAACACACAATGGGAGGGAGAAAAGGGTATTTCTAGACAAGATTTTGGCTTAGATGTCCTATTTTGCCCTTAAAGTTGCTTGAAATTACAAGGGCCTTGTGGCTTGATCTCTTAGCATCCATTCAAGCCTCTTGCAAAGTGTACAAATCCTAGGCCATATTGCTTAAATACATGCCATATGTTATGCCACCTAATCACACATGTGGTAAAATATAATATTTTATTAAATAATTCTATTTCTTCCAAACATGACCCTTAACAATTTGTATTATTCCATCTATGCCCTCCTCATCATTTTTACATTAAAATATGGAAGCAAATAGGGATAAATTCGTGCTCCCTCTCACCCTTGACTATTTCTCTATCTATTTTACAATTTTACATCATATCAGGTATTTTTCTAGGTCCTAACTTACCTGATAATCCTAAGACATGTTCTGGCATCCTTTTTTATTAGAAATAACTGCACATGTCATTATATAACATGCATATAGAGGCAGGGATATCCTTTCTTTTGTTCATTCATTTTTTAGTTGACAGAGCAGAATTGAGCTCAATCTAATTAGCAACAAGAGTCTCTGTAACAATGTCAAGGGTACTCTCTCTCTCTGTACAAGTTGATCAACTTGAGGAGGTTTTCATATCCTAAACTCATCCCTAGTCATCATCTTCCTAAAGACGTACTATATTTTTACTCTGATGGCTTAACGACTTTACTTAGGCTTAGTCTATTACAACCTCAGGAGCTACTATACTCTACTGTAAGCCTCTTTAGGATCTATGGTGACTTTAGAATACTATAACCTATCCACGCCCTAAGCAGATCTTTGGGAGAATCTAGACCACAAGACTGAGCTAAAGAATAAGTCACCTATACTCAGCTGGTAACTGCATTGATAATTCCCCAAGGCTAGCTATAGGTTTCCCTTATTGTCTTCTTCGGCCTTACTCAACCCTTCTATCAACTTTGAAATCATTCCTCGATATGTACTTCTGTAACCCTTAGCTCTTAACCTCTAATTTTTAACATCCTCAGGTCGATTCTCTTTCACTGCTTCTCTTGATTTCTAGGCCGTATGCTCAGCTGTATAGCCACTAGCTTATCATATCCTTCTATGTCAAGCTGCCTTACCTTAGAACTACTTTGACTCATCTTACTATTCTCTCTATCTCTTATAAATCCTAGATGGTATAGGGAGGGGACTTATGATATCACTCTCTTTTTACCTTTTAACCTTCTCTAGTACTCTGCTAAGTTAAGAGAATATTTCATTTTCACATTTCTCTTGGCTAGCTTTGCTGTCATTAGGATAAGGTCAGCTCCGCATACCTTGTTTTGGTTGTTGTTCCTCGTTCTTGTGGGAGGACGTGTTGCTCTTACTAGAGCAACGTCAACTCAACCACTTTCTTTTCCCTTGATAGAAAACATACTGCTTTCCCTAGTATAGCGTCAACTCTACCATTCTGGGAGGACATGTTGTTTTCTTCATATCATTATCAATTTCATCACAGCTATTTCTCATTCTTTTCTTTAGAGGATAGCTCACTCTTGGTAGAGTAGTGTTAACTCTGAATCACAGGACCACCTCCCAATTTCTTGAGAGATACTTTATGGCCAAGACTTTCTACGGACTCAATCTTTCTCTTGGCACATTCTCTATATGTCAAATTCCTATTAGAGGAAGCCTCTCGACCTAACTCATTCAATCACTTGGCAGTGGCATCCGTTTATAAGGATCTCATTTCTTATATTCCTTACTAGTTTAGGTGCAATGGTTGCACTTCTCATAGATGCCTTAGGGACATAAAGGTGTTCTATCCAGTCCTAAGCATTATTGAATATCTAGGCATCATTGGAATCATATTCATTTCTCTGTTTTAGTTCCCAGTACAATTATTATCTATGACATCTTTCTCTGTTTGTCGTCATCTGTACCCCTCATGGGGTATTGCCTGATTCTTGGTCTCTCTCTAACTTCTCTTACCTCTTGACCATTTATCTACATAGTCATATATTGATTATTACAATTGCTAAAGTGATCGAATAAGTAAGGTTGAGAGGCTCCCTTTAACAAGGATATGGTACCCTAATAAAGATTGGATACAAGAAAGGTCTTGGTCATAAAATACCTCTATAAGATTGGGAGGTAGTCCTCCGAATCAGAGTTGATACTACTTGAGTGAAAGCGAGCTGTCCTCTGAAGGAAAAAAGGGAAAATAGTTATGATGGATTGGACACTGCTGTGCGAAATGTAATGTGTCCTCTTAGAATGGTAGAGTAGATGTTGTACCAGTAAAAGTGATATATCATCCATCAAGGTAGAGAGTAGTTGAGTTGACGTTGCTTTGATAGAAAGCAATACGTCCTCCCACTGGAAAGAATAACAGTAGCCAACAAAAGGCTCGTAGAGTTGAACTTACCCCAATCAGAGTGGGCTAAGAGTAATGTGAGGGTAAAACATCACTTGAGCATAAACAGAGTATCAATAATAAGTTCTCTCCCTATGCTATCCAGAATCAATGAGAAATAGCAAGAACAGTAAGAGAAGGTCGCCTGGCATAAAATGTAGAATGAATGGCCTGAGGGAGTTAGAGAATCGAGGGTTATGAAGATACCTAACCATAATTATTTTGGAGTTGATAGAAAGGATTGAGTAAGGCCTAAGAAGGTAACATTGGGACTTGGGATTAGTCCTGGGGAATAATCATTCAAGTTACCAGCTGAGTGGATGTGACTTATTATATAACTCAGTCTTGTGGTCTAAAGTTTCCCAAAGAGTGGAACATGGCTCAACTGGGTTATAGTATTTTAGGGTCACAATTGATCCTAAAGAGGCTAGTGGTAGAGTACAATAGCTCTAAAGCTCATGGTAGACCCAGCTTAAGAAAAGTTATTAAGAGGCTTGTGGTGGAGAGTAGTAGCTCCCAATGAGACTTGTAGTAGAGCAAGGTAGCTCCTGAAGTCACGGTGAACCAAGCCTAAGGAAAATTGTTGAGCCATTAGAATAATGGAATAATATCTCTTTGGGAATGAGAATGAGATGACCTAAGATGAGTTTAAGATATGGAAACCTCCCTAGGTTGGTTAACTAATACAAAGAGAATACCTTTGACTTATCACCAGATACCTTTATTGTTGATTAGACTAAGGTCAATTCTATTCTAGTCAACAAAAGAAAGAAAGAGCGGCACAAGTAAAAAGGAATTGAGAGTTGTAAGTGTTGAACGTTGTCCATTCAGGCAAGCTAAGTATGAAATAAGAAAAAAGGGTAGTGACCCTCTGATTAAAGCTATTGAGAGTGAGAAAAATGGAATAGACCCATCGAGATAGAACAAGAAGGGTCTGTGATAGCAAGATACAGGAAGTACCTAGTAAGGGTACAGAAAGGGAAACCCAAGGTACCATATGAGAAGGAACATGGTGTGAAGGCATGATTGTGGATAAATGTGCCTAAAGAACTGAAAGCATGCTCAGGAACATGATTTGTACTCGTGTATATTTCCTGAGAGGCATGTAAAGCCATGACATAAAAGAATAGAACCCAAAATTGAAACCTAGCCAAAAGAAGTGGAAGTGAAATTAGAGCATCAGAATTAAGTATAAAAAGGGATATTCTCCCTAAGAAACCCCTTAAGAAGAGTTGAGCTGGGATTTAATCTCAAAATTTTGAGGACAAATTTTTTTTTTGAGAGGAAAAAAATTGTAACATCCTGAATTTTGAGCTCTAAAGTACAGGAAGTAGTCTAAGAGAGGAAGGCTATTGGACTCCTTTTGGTAGAAATTCTATAAGTTCCCTAGAAGGAAAAGAGGATTTCCATAGACCAAATTGCAAAGTAAGAATTCTTTGGAACCATGAGACAAACAAGTTAGAGATGTTGATGAAGTCTTAAGGACTTGAGTATGGAAATTAGAGATGATTAAGAGCCAAAGGTTATTCTAGGAATCTAAGAAGATTCCTACGGTTAAACCTGAACAAGGATCTAGTTGTAACTTCACAAAGTTTTGGGTTAGACAAGACAGTGAAAATACACCTGAAAGTTCTAGACAAATTCCAAAAAAATTTCAGAAAAATGGGAAATGAGGATTTAAGGCCCTTATAGGGTTTAAAATGACTAAAATACCCCCGAAGTAAATTGATGAAATTCTTAGGGTTTTGGCTAATTAGAGAAAAATATGAGGAGGCATTAGATAATTAGAGAAAAATGGGAGAAAATACTTAAGAAGTTATCACATATTTTAAAAATGATTGCATCCCGAAAAGCAAAGAGGTTGCCTTTAACAAAATTTAAAGCCTATTTATATGCTATCTAGCGAAAGTCAAAATAAACCACCTATGAGTTGGTTTTTGACTTGAGAAAAATTAGAGACATTCCTCGTGATAAAAAAGTAGTATTGGTACCTAGAGACAGATTCTTAGGGCGATGGATCGATAGAGAGAATTCAGTCAAATTACTGTAAAATAACTATTATTAAATTTTTAATGAAAGAAAAAGGAAAGAGTATCACTTCATCTTTAGGCATGCTATATAATGCCATGTAAGGTTAATTGTGATGAAAGAAGGGTGTCAAAACATGCCCTAGGGTTAGTGGGTAAGTCAGGACTCGAAAAAGTACCCGATACGATGTAAAATCATAAAATAGGTGGAGGAATAGCCAAGGGTATGGTTATGCATGAATTTCTCTCTTGGAAATATGCATAGTTGAGTTGTGAAGTAGAATGGCATGATGACATGTTCCCTTTCGATGGCATGATGATGAAACGATGTGCATGAGATGCATATTGATATATAGCATGACATGTATTGCATTGTTAACATTTTGTTGTGGTTTATTGCCATTGAGATTTCTATAAAATCTCACCCCTTCCATATTTAAATTTTAACATTTAGGGGTTGACTTATCAAGAGGCAAAGGAAAGAAATTGGAGTTGGCATGAGGACTCCTTTGATAGTGAATTATGTATTAGAGGCTTGTCTTGTATAATTTGTAAAAGTTATGTATGAATGACCTAATGGCTCTAAAGTGATGTTTATATGCCATTATATTTGGGCTATGATTATATGATTTTTAGAAAAGTAAGAATTTTCAAGATATGGCATATTAAGGGAATAAAAATGACTTAATAAGGGTCAAAATTGGTAACCACGTGAATCTGAGCAAATAGTGGAGTTTAGTCATGAATTTTTTTAGCTACTAAATCTTGTTTAAGACTTTAAAATGAGTGGTAATTTGTTAAAATTGCATTTTTGTACAAAAAGTTATGCCTATCCAAATTTAGGTATAAATTTTGAAAAATTAGAAAGTGACCAAATGAATAGTATCACTTTGGCTTAAAACTGGACTTGAATGATCGGGTAATAAGACCAATGAGTATTTTTTTTCATGCAGACAATTAATAGAGCTTCAATTAAAACTTAAACCCACTATATTTTGATTTTTTTACAAATAGTTATGATTTTTCAAAGTTAGTCAAAATTTTAAAGGTTGCTATGAATAGTAACCAGAGAACAAAATTTTTGAAAACTTGATTTTCTAATCTTGTGGCAAACAAATATGGTTTCAAATGCTTCCATTTAATGGATTAGTGGGTACAAATGCAAGGTGTTATAGAAGTAGCCTAAGACAGTGATGGAAATCAGGAGTTTCTTAGGGCTAGCTGGGTACTATAGGTGGATCATTCAAAACTTTTCCTGAATTGCCCATCCGCTAACCAGGCTTACCAGAAAGAATCAACTATTTGTGTGGGATGAGAAATATGAGGAGATCTTCCAAGAGTTGAAGTAGAACGTGACCTCTAATCCCATGCAAGTTATTCCTGATCTAACGCTACCTTATGTAGTGTACACAGATGTAAGCAAACAAGAATTGGGATATGTGTTGATGCAGTAAGGGAGCATAGTTGCTTATGCCTCATGATTATTGAAATTGTACAAAGAAAAATACCCTACACATGACTTGGAGCTAGCAGTGATAGTTTATCCCTTGAAAATTTGGAGGCATCATCTGTACGGGACAACTATAGAACTGTATTGTGACCATAAAAGTCTCATGTACTTGTTAGATCAGAAGGAGTTAAATATGAGATAGAGAAGGTAAATGGAACTGCTCAAAGATTATGATTATCAAATAAAGTATCATTTGGAAAAAGCTAATTTGGTGGCAGACGCACTTAGCAGGAAGGTAGTGCAGGTTGCAATAATGATGATTAAAGAGCATAAACTACTAGAAAATTTAAGAGAATAGAGTCCTGTTTATCATATGTAAATAACTGCGGAAGGAACTAGAATTTTAAAAGCAGATACCTTGCTAACAGAACAGATCATCAGGACGCAAAAGAGGGACTAGATGATGGATGAGTATAAAGCCAAAGTGCTAAGAGAGGAAATGAAAGATTTTGAAGTCTCAGTTGAGGGATTACTTAAGTTTAAGGGAAGAACATACGTCCCTTTAGTTAGTAATCTCAGAGGGCAAATTCTGAGCAAGGCCCATAACAGTAAGTATACTATTCATCTGGGTATAACTAAAATTTACCATGATGTTAAGAAATTATTTTGGTGGCTAGGTATGAAGAAAGATATCACTTAGTATGTGTCAAGGTGACTCACTTGCCAAAAAGTTAAGAAAGAGCATCAAAGATCGTGTCATATCCTGTTAATTTTAACCCTAGAAATGAGGAATATAAATTAAACCATGGGTTAAGCAAGGCAGCCAACAGATACATGACACAACTTTTGAACTAAAACCAGATCGAGACCGGACTGTCGTTTCTGAAATATCTAGTCAATATCGAATAGAGTAGGAATATACACTAAAAATTCTAGAAATTTCTATGAAAATCATGAAAAATACAATAAAGGGTATAGAATAGTATTTGAGGCCTGGAAGATGAAAATAATTTATTTTAGAATTTTCTGTATTTTCTTGGAATTTTGACTAATTAAAGGAAAATTAGCCAAATTGAATTATCTAAAATATATAGGGGCCTCAATAATTCATAAAAAAAATTAGGAAAATTATTTGAAGGGTTATTATGAATTTTAAAATTTTTTCCAACCTCTAGAGATGTAGAGGTTAGCTTTAAATTATTTAAAGGTGGAAGTTATATTGGTAAAGGGCCGATTTTGAAAAAAATTCAATTGGAGGACTTGCAGACCAAAATAAAATATGAGAAAATTTGGGGAATCTTTTCTTATCAGAAAAATGATATCAGTGTAATGAAATAAATTTTTAGAGACAGTTAATTTAACAAGATCCCAGAAAAATTTAACCGATTATTTAAAATTACACAGTGTGATAGCTTTAAACTTGGAGAGGCCAAATTTTCTCCCATTTTTCTGACTTGAATTGTGTCATATATGGAGGGTGCGAACCCAGATGGAATAATACAATTTGTTGGAGAATAGAGTTGGAAAATTAAATTTTTGAATAAAATATGTAGATTTTTACACACGGGAGCTTATATGTCCCATGATATGGCATATTCATTAAATGTGAGGACACTAAGAGGACCCTAAATGGGAAGGATGAAAGGAGATTTGGCCAAGTGTCCCATGCTAAAAATCAATGGTTAAAAAAGCTACCACATGGTAAGTATGAATCAAGCCTTATATATACCACTTCCTCTCTATTCTATTCACTTTTCTTCAGCCATATCGGGAGCTTGAAAGGAAGAGGAACTTTGGTCAAGTGGATAGGAGAAGGAGGAGAGAAAGAACAAGCAAAAAAAAAAAAAGTGATTCAAGTCTGTAATCAAGGTAAGAGAGTGGCTATCCTATCTCATGTTTGATTTTCTATGGATTGATGGTTTTAAACTTATATTTGGTGGAGTTTGAGGATTGTAAACCCCAAGGGTTGGTGCTGCACGAAATGCTCCTTGATGTATTATGATTGATATTAAGTTGTTATATGATTTAAAGGATAAGAAATGATTAGTAGATAGTGATTAAACCTTGTTGTTTGAAAGATATCAAGCTATGTATGCATGTGAAATTGTTTGGTCAAGCAAGAATGATACCTTAGGGTTTGATTTTTTCTGTTTTGATTATTTCAATGGATTTAGAAGGTGATTTTGCCTAGGGATATGTAAAGAATATGTGCTCAGAAGCATTGAAATTAAAAATACAATTTTTGGAACCCTAAGTAACCATTTAGCCAACTTAAGAAAGGAGGGAATGAGTTGGATTTTGATAAATCTAAGTTCAAATATAGATTCTACATAAAAAATTATGTTGAAAAAACCTATGAGAATTATCAAAAGCTTAATGACACTAAAATCCTAAATTAAGGGTTAAAAGGGTAGGGTTTTAGAAAGAATTGTGTATTGGATGGCATTATTTATTTGGTATACAATCATTCTTGTTTTTTGGTAGGTCAAATTAGTGAGCAAGTGGAAGCTCAAGAACCAAGAGAGGAGGCCATGTAATTCAAGAGCAAAAGAGGTAGCATAAGATTTACAATTTTAATGTTAACTTGCTTGGTTGTTACATAGTATAATTCTTTGGATATATGCCATGTTGTGTTTGAACTTGTTTGTTGGTAATGTGTTGATTGGTTGCATTTCATGCCTTGGCAAAATGCACTAACATATTGGCCTTCGATTGATTTGATATGGTTTTGTATAGCTAATAAATTATATTTTTCATATGCTTAGAATGCACAATATAGGCTATGTTAAGAAGTAGATTAAGCATTAATACATTAATAAATGAATAAAATGTTGATGCACTTGAGTAAAAGAGTTAAGCAATTATGATATTTTTAATAATCTTTTTATGAAATTCCACAATTGGATATTACTTCTGGCTTATTGTTCTGAATTTAGGGGCAAAATGGTAAAAATAAAGTGGTAGAAACACATTTCCAGTGAGGAAGGAAAGGGAAGTCCAAAGGAAAAGCAACTCCATTACTAATGGAAACTGAATTCTATCACCAATGGAAAAGAGTTTCCACAAAAAATACTTACACTTAGTTTCAGAAATTTCAATCTAGAAGCGGGAAAACTGAAAAGGGTTCAAAAATTCATTCCAAGCTAGCTAAGAGCGAACAAAAAATTAGTTACAGCAACTTGAACCCAAAACAAGATTAATAAATACAAAGGAGAAGGAGTTGGTAGAGGACTGAATGATTTCATTTTCTAGCTACTTGATTGCTCTGAATTCACTCGTCTATTTTAGATACTCCTTCTGAAGTCTCGGAAGAGAACTCCATCATGTGTGGCTAATTCTAGATGTTCCTTCAAGAGTAGAGCTGAATCTGAGCTACTAGATTGTCAATAGAGTTTCATATTCATCTATTTCTTTTAATTCTTAATTGCTATATGAGTTGTAGAGTGATTAGGAATGAATTCAGATGTATTTTGTTTCAAATACTGAGATGAATGATGTACGATTGAATCTTACAAGAACTTTGGTATCTCACCCTGAATTCAGAAATTAATTAGAGCCTTAATTCAATTCAGTGTCCTTGAATATTTGTGATTTGATTAATTGATTCATATGAATGGAAGTTCTATTCAGTTAAGAGTGCTTAATTCGTCTGCATATTCAATAGCATATAACTCCAGAACAGATTGAAGCAATGAAGATGAAACGAAACTCTTGGGAGAATTAATACTCTGATTGTTTTTCTTAAGTTCCAAAGTATTTCTTACATATTCATTCTTTTTTGTTTTGTTACTACACTTAAAAATCTATAAAGAATTCTCTGCATTGATCTGAATGTTATTCTGACTCTACACTGTTTATAAGTAAATTGTGATAATTTTGTTTAGAAATTCATAGAGTTATTAGACCAAGTGATTCGACACTTGGGTTGCATCATTGTACTGCATGCCTTTTCTCTATTGTTTTGATTGCCTATAAGACTAAAGGTAAATCAATTGCATAGAAATAAATGGATGATTTGTAAATTTAATGGTAACTTACCTTGCTTGTTTAACATTATGATTATAATTCTTTACTACTAAAATTTCTATGAAATCTCATTCCTCTCTATGTCTAAATAACACTAATAGGGCATACAAGTAGTATGGCTAAAGGCAAGGAGGTGGTGTCATCATGAAGAAAATGTTATTGAAATTTTAATGAACTTTATGTGTAAGTATTGTAATATTTATGGATTGATGTTTGGATGACCATTGAGGTTTGCAACTTATGTGAATATACTTATTATATGCTGTGAAATTTGAATGGCTGTTGATGTGTTATGGCAAGTTAAACCTAAAAAAGATAAAAGTTGATCTAAATAGAAGCAAAGTTTGACCATATAAAATTTTAAGTAAATGAAGGAGTTTGGCTGTGAAACTTGGTAGATTGATAGACCTTATTTTTAACTTTAAAATGGGTGATAATGCATAAAATTTTGAGTTTTATATAAGAAGTTATGCCTTTTCAAAGTTAGGCATAAATTATGAAAAACTGGAAAAGTTACTAAATGAACAATACCCTTTGGCATTGAAATTGAGCACACATAAGCCGAGATCGTATTCTGGATGAATTTTTCCCTTAAAGAGCTCATTGAAAGCTTCAAGTGTGACTTAGAATCATGTCATTTCAATTTTTCTAGAATTAGTTATGATTTTTTAAAGTTTGGCAAAAATTAGAGTTGTAATAAATAGTAATCTGAGAAATTAAATTCAAACATTCAAAATTTTCCAACTTAATGACTTATTAGATAGTTCATTTGTTCTCACTTGATATAAAATTGGATAATAAAGTAAGGTGTTATAAACCATCAGGATTTTTACAGCCCCTTAATGTTCCTGAATGGAAATGGGATAGTATCTTAATGAATTTTATTGTAGGATTGCCTTATATGTCATTAGATATGGCGCAATATGGGTTATCGTTGATAGATTAATGAAATCAGCCTCTTTCCTGGCCATGAAAGTTAAATATTCACCAGAGAAGTACATCAAGGAAATTATACTATTGTATAGGGTACGAGAGAATATTGTATCTAATCGAGACCCACGGGTTATATCTCAGTTTTGGAAAGCTCTGCATGAAGCGATGGGAATAACCTTGAGGTTTAGTACAACATACCACCTATAAACATATGGGTAAATAGAACAAACCATCTAGACACTAGAGTATATGTTGAGAGCATGTGTCTTAGATTTTAGAGGAAATTGGTAAGAGTATTTACTGTTGGCAGAATTTGCCTACAACAACAATTATTATTCCAGTATACAGATAGCTCCATATAAAGCTTTATATGGTAAGAAGTGTCAATCTCTACTTTACTAGACAAAACTAAATGGGAAAAAAGTTTATGGTCCAAAAATAATGGATCAAACCTCAAAACAATGAAAAATGATTAGACAAAGGTTACTGACAGTACAGAGTAGACAGAAAAGTTACACAAATGTTAGAAGAAAGCTGCTGGAATTTGCTATTGGAGACCATGTGTTTTAAGGGATCTCCAACCACGGGGTAGGTTTAACCCAAAAGGCAAAAAAGTTGACGTTGAAGTACATGAGCCATTCCAAATTTTGTCTAAAGCTAGACTAGTAGCCTATGGACTTGCCTTATCCCCTAATCTAGTCAACTGCACAATGTCTTCCATGTTTTCCAATTGAAAAAATATAATCTAGATCCCGCTCATAACATAGAATATGACAATATTGTATTACAAGATAATTTATCATTTAAAGTACAACGAGAGCGGATCATGGACTAATGGTTAAGCAGCTGAGAAACAAAACGATTCTGCTAGTGAAAGTGAATTGGAAGGACATGACACAGGAGGAAGCAAAGTGGGAAAATGAAGATGAACTAAAGAGCAAGTATCTCAAACTCTACCAGTAAGGTACATTTTAAAATTTCAAGGACAAAATTTATTTTAAGGGATAAGAAAATGTCATATCCTATTAATTTTAACTCTAAAAATGAGGAATATAAAATAGACCAAGGGTCAAGCAGGGTACTAGATAGATAGATGGCACAACTTTTAAACTAAAACAAGACTAGGGACTAGACTGTTATTTTTAAAATATCCAATCAAGGTTGAATAGAATGGGAAAGTGTACCTGAAATTCTAAAATTTTTTTAGAAAATCATGAAAAATAGAATAAAGGGTATAAAACAGTATTTGAGGCTTGAAAAATGAAAACAATATGAAAATAGTTTAATTTGGAATTTTTTGTATTTTCATAGAATTTTTGCTAATTAAGAAAAAATTAGACAAATTGAATTATTTAAATACTTATTTATTTAAAATAGATAGAGGCCTTAATAATTCATGGGAACATTAGAAAAACTATTTAAGACATTATTATGGATTTTAAAATTATTCCCTCCCTCTAAAGATACATAGGTTAACTTTAAATTATTTAAAACCAAATTATATTGGTAAAAGACTAATTTTGGGAATAATTTAATTGAAAGAGTTATAGGGCAAAATAAAATCTAAAAAAATTATGATGACCTCTCCTTATTAAAAGGAAGTTATTAGCATAAGAAAATAAATTTTTAGAGATGGTAAATTTAATAGGATCCAAGAAAAATTTAATCAATATTTTGAGATTATATAGTGTAATAACCATATGTTTGGTGGGGCCAAATTTTTCCTCATTCTTCTGATCAAAATGGCAGCATGTAAGGAGGGAGAGGACTTAAGTGGCACAATACAATTTGTTGAATGATAGAATTGGAAGATTAGAATCATGAATAAAAAATATAGATTTTTACACATGGGTGCTTATGTGTCCCTTGAGGTGGCATTTTTATTCAATTTGGGAGACACCTAAGGGGGGCATGTGGCATGATCTTGAGGGAGAAGGGAGAAGATGAAGCCATGTGTATTGTAGTAAAAATGGATAGTAATCTAAGTTTATATATACTACTCCCTCTCCTCCCTAATCACTCTTTTTGATCATTTTTGTAGCTTGAGACAGCTAAAGTATTTGGTCAAGAGAGAGAGAGAGAGAGAAGAAGGAGGAGTGAAAGAACAAGGCAAGTAAAGGTGATTTCAAGTCCTTGATGAAGGTAAAGCATGACTATCCTCTCTAGTGCATGGTATCCTATAGATTGATGGTTTTAAACATAGTTTTGATGGAGTTTAATGGTTAAAACTCTTACGAAAGTCTACTATTCAAATGGTTTTATAATGGAATATGGTTGATTCTAAGTTGATATATGGATTAGGGGATAGAAAATACTTGTTTGATGATGATTAAATCTTATTATTTGAAAGATTTTTATTTTGATGCTTCCAATAAGTTTATAAGGTAAATTTGTTTAGGGTTATATGGAGAATATATGTTTGGAAGCATTAAAATTAAAAATAAAAATCTTAGAACCCTAAACCTACCTCTTGGCCAAACTAAAAAACAAGGAAAGGAGTTGGATTTTGGTAAATCTAAGTTCATATATGGATTCTCCATGAAAAATTGTGTGGGAAAAGCATGTGAGAATTGTGTTAAGGAAGATGACACTAAAACCCTAAATTAAAAGTTAAAATGTTAGGGTTTTAGAGTTAATTGTTTAATGGAATGATGCTATTGATGTGGAATGCCATTGTTCTTGTTGTTTGATAGGCATTATTATTGAGCAAGTGAGAGATCAAAATAAAGGATGGCATTTGATCAAGAAGATTAAGGGGTAGCATAGAATTTACAATTTGATGTTAACTTGCTTTCCTGGTTTGTTGCTATGTGTAATTCTTTGTTTATATCCTAAGATGTGGTAGAGCTAGATGGATGATAATGTGTTTAATTTTTGCATTGTATGTCTTAGCTATATGCATTGTTGAATTGACTTTTGGAATGGTTTATTGCTTTCTTTTAATGGCATGAAAGTTGTTTGATATCTTGTGAAATCACATGTAACATGTCTTGCTTGATTGATATTGTAGTTGTGGTTCTTTACTATTGAGATTTTCATGAAATCTCACTCTTCTTTATGCTCAAATTAACACCATTAGGGGTTGCAAGTGGTCAAGGAAAAGGCAAGAAAGTGGCCCTAACTTGAGGCATGATTATGTGGAATTTTATGAATATTATGTTACAATATCGTAATGGTTATGACTTTATTGTTTTGATGACTATTTAAAGACATGTAACACATGTGAAAAATTCTTGTTAAATGAGTTGAATTATGGTGCAGGCATGTTTTGAATGGTTATGGTAAAATTGCAACAAGTTGACCTTTTAAAGGATGAAATTTGACCTAAAATGGACCAAAGTTTGACTTCACGTGATTTTGAGAATGAATTTGCTCATAAAATTTGCAAGATCAATATATCTTATTTTTAGCTTTAAAACAAGTGGTAATTCATTAAAATTGGAGTTTTGTACAAAAATTTATATCTATCTAAAGTTAGGCATAAATTCTGAAAAATTGAAAAACTGACTATATGAACAGTATATATTGATGTGAAAAGTGGTCACACATGAGTTGAATTTATATTTTGGAAGCACTGTTTCCTTAGAGGTCTCTCCATAAACTTCAAGTAGGACTTAGAATCACTTCATTTTGATTTTTCTAGAATTAGTTATGATTCTTCAAAGTTAGACCAATTTTTAGGGTTACAATAAATAGTAACCTGAGAAAGTAAATCTCAAAATTTAAAATTTTCCAACTTAATGACTTATTTAGTGGTTCCAATTGCTTCTACTTCATGGATAAAAGAGTGATAAATTAAGTTGTTACATTTATTAATTTCCTTTCCCTATAAATACCCATTCAGTTTCCACATTCTTCACTTATCTCCTCTAGCTCTCTCCTATTCCCTAAGATGTCTCTTTGGTAAAATCAAGTCTTGCTAACAAAGGCTAGGCCACAGGGCTTAGATGAAATTTCAAGATATCAGTGTAGGTTAAAGAAGTTCTACTAAATTTTGTGTCAAGAAAAGTAGGTAGCAATACTACTCTCTTTATATCATAATATTGCTATAAGTATGATGTTATTTGCATATGATTTATGAATGTTGAATGATTATGCTTTGTGAATTGATTTAGATATGGTTGGTTGTTCTCTAACATGATAGTTAAGGGTGGGGCATGACATTTCTTTCCTAGCTAATAAAGGGCTAGGGCATAGTGTTCCCTCACTAACTAAGGGCTAAGGCATGGCGTTCCACCCCTAAGCTGGAATTGTGAGATGGCACATGGCATTCCTTCTCACACAAGACATTGGCCAATGGTTGTAACATTTGTTTATTGTGACTCATACGTTTGTTTATCAAAATGGGGAATGTAATGGTATTTGCCTTGTTCGTAATTGCTACTTAAACATTTTCATGCTTGAGGAAGATTTCCTATTGCTGCTGGAATTCCTTTCCATTGGAATTAATGTTTTGATGATGACAAAGTGCTTTAAAGTTTTTCAAACAAACCTTAACTTGTTTTAACTTTTCACCTCTAAGTACTCAAGCTTATGTTTATTTCTAGTTGTAACATGTTTTTTGTAACACCTTAACTTGTAACTTTATAAGAGACCAAATCATGGTAAATAGAGCCACATTGCATGGCATTATTGTTAGTTCAAAAATCTTCTTAAGTTACTATTCATTTGTTAACCCTAAAATTTTGGCCAACTTTGCAAATTCATAACTAATTTTAAAAAAATCAAAATGATGTGGTTATAGTTTCTATTTGAAGCTCTTTTATTTACCTACATAGAAAAAATACTTAATGGGCCTTTTATCTTTCCATTCAAGCTCTATTTTGTTTCAAAAAAGTACTATTCATTTGGTCAAGCTAATTTTTACCATAATTTCAACCTTTCATAACTTTCAGCACACAACTCCGAATTAATGATTTACCACTCTATCTAAAGCTTATGGTGTGTATGTTAAGTATACCAATTATCATGGTTAGATTCATTCATTTTCTTAGAAAATACACAGCCACTGAATCATAACTTTTCAAGCTTTTATCATCTTTTAACAAGCATAATCTTGAAGCATGTGATCTATAGTTATACAAATCGACTAAACATCATTCATACTAACATTTACTCATACTTGACTATATTCTTCTAGAGATAAGGTCATTGTCTCATACATTCATTCATCACTATTTACAAATTTACATCATTCAAATCAAAAGTTCATAAGAGCAATAAATTGTGTAGAGAAACTAGAGATTAACAAGATTATCAAACAAGGAGGGGATGTAATGAAAATAGGAACATGAGAAAACAACTTAAAAAAGATGTTCACGTCCCTTCAAATGACATTGTTTAAGGAAGCAATAAATTGGGTGGGATCAATCCCTTTTTTTTTTAATTAATATCGATAATTTCCAAGTTGTTCCTTTCAAAATCCATGTAATATCCTGGATCTTAGGCCTAGAAGTACAAGAATTAGCCTGCAATAGGCAAGCTACCAGACTTTTTTTAGCAAGAGTTCCAGAAGTTCCATAGAAGGATGAGAAGATTCTAAGAGACTAAATTGCAAAGTAAAAGTTTCATGAAACCATGAGATATGTAAGTTAGAGATTTTGATAAAATGGGTTCGAGTATGGGAGTTGAAGATGATTATAGGCCAAAGATTATGCTAAGAATGTCAGTGAGATGATTCCTAAGGCTAAACCCCAACAAGAACCTAATGGTAAATTCACAAAGTTTCAGGCCGAAAAATGCAGTGATGGAAATTATGCCAAAACATTCAAGAAACATTCAAAAATTTGTAGGAAAATGAGAAATGAGGTTTTGAGGTCTGTATGGGGTTTAAAATGACAAAAATACCCCTAGAGCAAATTGATGAATTCCCAGGGTTTGGCTAATTATGAATATTAGCCGAAATTGAATTATTTAAAATACGAGGAGGTCTCAGATAATTGGAGATAAATGGAGAATAAATAGTTGATGAATTATCATAGGTTTTAAAAATGATTTCCTCCCCAGAAAGCGAAGAGGTTGGCTTTGAAAGAATTTAAAGCCTATTTATATACTATCAGGGGAAAGTCAAAATAAATCGTCTGTGGGTTGGCTTTAAAAGAATTTAAAGCCTATTTATATACTATCCAGGAAAGTTAAGGTTAAGAGGGAGCACAAACTTCTCCCTATTTTCCTCTCTATTTTAATGCAAAAATGATGAGAAAGACATGGATGAAATAATACAAATTGTTAAGGGGCATGTTTGGAAGAAATAGAACTATTTAATGAAATATTATATTTTACCACATGTTTGATTAGGTGGTATAACACATGGCAAGTGTTTAAACAAGATGACCTAAGATTTATACACTTTACAAGAGGTCGGAATAAATAGTGAGATTAAAGGCTGCACACCCATTGTAATTTGGGAAAATGATGCACATGTCCTAAGGAGTAGACTTTATTCATCGATAGTCCCACAAAATGTCAAAATTACTAGCAGGTCCTAAGGGACCTTAGAGTATTATATTCTAATTGTAAAATGACATCATTGTCCCTTAGATTCCTAATTCACGTTTTCTCCATCATTGCGATTAACAACCTCAGTAGCGACTATTAACAACCCAATGAGAAGCTATTGACAACCTAAGCAGTATCCGCTGACAACTTACTCTATAGGATCACATAACCTCCACATAAGAGTAAATTGTAACCAAATAGTATAATACAGCAATTTTAACAATAAAATGAGAAGCTTTTCGAAGGCATTAAGTACTTTAACTAAACCCAATAGGATTATCGTAGAATTTTATTGTGGAGATCTATTGACAACCTTAACGGTGAGTATTGACAACCCAGGGGAAGCCGTTGACAACCTAGACAATGTCTATTGACAACTGACTTTATAGGATAATATAACCTCTACATAAGATCAAATTATAACTAAATAGTATAACATAACAACTACATAAGATCAACTTTAACACTGAAATCTAACAACTATAACTAAATTATAACTAAATAGTGTTAAAGTTGTTATGTTATACTATGTAGTTATAATTTGATCTTATGTAGAGGTTATATTATCCTGTAAAGCCAGTTGTCAACAGACACTACCTAGGTTGTCAACAGCTCCCCTTAGGTTGTTAATATTCACCGTTGAGGTTGTTAATAGATTTTAACCCAACTTTGGAAGGGCATAACTCTTAGTACAAAACTCCACATTTAATGATTTACCACTTGATTTAAAGCTAAAAATGAGATCTATCTGCCTGCAAAATCTTAGATCCAGATTCCATCATTTGCTTATTATTTTATGTGTCATAATTTTGCCCCTAATTTAGGCAATTTTATCCCCTAATCACCTCTTTCTTAAATTCTGTTTTCCTTTTTCTTTTTCCATACCCTTTAGGCATTCCATCATTCTATATTTCAACATTAGGGTATGTCATAGAAATATAATTTACATCATATCATCATCCAAACTCATTCAAATTTAATATGAAATTCACTAAAGCATTACATAACTTTTCAAAATATCATGAAATCCATAATGCTTCTTTATCCCAACATTATTTCATTGCCCTTGTCATTGGATGAACCATCTCCTAATTAATAAATAAATTAACATGGGAAATGAGATTTTATAAAAATCTCTGTAGCAATTGATGAAACATCCTACCTTTAACCCCTCAGAGTACGCATTAGTAAGCGTTATGGTTCAAGCAGGTCATGACACAAGCTCGTGGATTTAAAATTTCAATATAATTATACAGGTTACTATTCACTACTCAAATTCCATATTATAGGCCCAATTTTGAAAAAACATAACTAAATCCATAAAAATCGTATCTCCTTGTGTACATATCCAATTAAGGTGATCTAGCTCTCACATTAAACCCTGGGATGTGTACTATAACTCTGCCAAATTTCGTGGCTTAACTCATTCATTTGGTAGGTCAAACTAGAGCTACAAACTCACTGCCCAGGACCAACGTTTTATCTCTTAATCTCTTTTTACTTTAATTCTTTCTATTTCTTTGGCATACATAAATTGGGTTTACACTTTTCCAATCATCCTCATACATTTCTATTCATCCCATAAACACTGTAATTAAATACATGGCATCATTGGCATCCATAACATAAATTACATAATAGGAGAATTATACATTAAATAATAACATCATTCATTAACATCAATAATTCTCCACTTCCTTCTCCTTGCCTCCCATGGCATTATTGCCCACTATTGATTAACCTAAATGGTTGGTTAAAGAGGGGTGAGATTCAAGAGAATCTCAGTAGCAAACACTACCCATAAGCATGCAAGACATAATGCACATGCATGACATGTTATAACATTAACATATGGATGTCATAGAAGGTAAGCTAAAGCATTTCATGCTTTCATAACATATTACCAAGGAAAAACATAACATAAACTTGCAAACATAACTTTGCAAACATTTCATCATAGCTTAGTCACATCATGGCAACACAGCCACATCATGCAAGCATACATATCAAGCACGCAATATAGGTAAGTTTACTACCTTGTAACATAGCTTTCCTCTTGTTTTTCCTTTGATTCCCTTGTCTTTCCAACCCTATGGATTTTCGGTCAACACCATTAAATATCCTCTTGCATGTTCCAAGGTCCTAAACACATCAATACATGATGCAAAACAACTATTAGAATCAAGTCATCAACTTATCTCTACTTGATTCTTTCTTGAACATACTTGAACTCTAACTTTTGAGTTTTAATTCCAACCTTCCCTAAAATTATTTTCACACACTATTCCCACATAATTTTGTATGTAGAATCCATTTCCAAGCTCAAAACAATCAAAATCCAATCCTAACCATTCGGAACAGTCAAGGCCGAACAGAATCCCAAACTAAGGGAAAGTTGGATTTCTTGTAAAATCAACACAGAACCACTTGATTCTTGTTGTTTCCAAGCCTTTAAATATGCTTTTAAAATTCATATCATCTTCTCCTATTCCAATAAATTTCGTTTAGCACCTCCCCATAGGATTTCAATCATCAAAAATCCAATCAAACCAACCACCAGGCTTAAAAACAGCACACATACCTTGTTTTAGAGCTTGATCTGGCTTGGAACCACTTGGCCTTTCTTTCTCCCTCTTCTTTCTCTCTCTAGAAACCATTTTGCAAGAGCTTCCCCAAGGTTTCCATGGCTTAGGATGAAATGAGAGGGAGGGGAGGGGTATTTATAGAAAACAAGACTGAATGTCGGCCGTTGATCTTAAAAATACGTGGCTTGATCTAGACCGTCCATTTTCTCTTTTTATCTTGTGATGACATGTGTCCTATGACATCATGCTTACCTCATCTTGATGACATCATGCTTACATCATCAAGCCACATGTCTTTAATCCAACCGCACACATGTCTTGCATCCAACCATACACGTAATACCTTCTTTTCCGATCTAATCGTACACTTGTCTCTTCCATATTCCTTCAATATTTTGGCATTAAAATAGGGAGAAAATTAATATAAAATTCGTGTAAAATATAGCCCTTAGGCATTCCTCCACCTATTTTGCCATTCTGCACTATATCAGGTACTTTTCTGAGTCCTGACTGACCCGGTACCACTGGGAGTGTTCTAGCACCATTTTCTCGTCTTAATTAAGTACATATATGGTGCCATCTTAGAGAAGCATAGATGAAAATAATTAGCTCTACTGACAGGCTACTTAACCTTACTGAGTCACGCAATAGAGATTTCATTATAACGGGTAGACAAAGGACTGTCAAAAATATTCCCATACTGCGTTTTGATTTTTATGCTGTCCATAAATATCTTCTTCTGACTCAGCATGATGACTCGCAAGTGTCATGATTGCATTTGGTGACTTAGCATGATGACTCGTAGGTGTCATGATTGCCTTTAGTGACATAGCATGCTGACTCGTAGGTGTTATGATTACATTTGGTGACTCAGCATGCTGACTCAGTACCGTCATGATGGTCTTTAGACATTTTCTTTCTCCTTTTCCCAGAAATATTATTAAATAATACTTAATCGGGGTTACCTTCTCCGAATTCTTTCTATCAGCTCGTAACTTCGTTGATCTGTCTCTGGGTTTCATTCTTTCCCCTTCATCAAGAGAAATTCCTCTAATTTTTCTCGAGTCAAAAGTCAAACTCTAGATAGCTATTTTTGACTTTCCCCGGATAGGGTATAAATACGCTTTAAATTTAATTAAACCTAACCTTGTCAGTTTCTGGGGACGGAATTAGTTTTACAATCTGTATAAATTTCTCAACTACTGTTCCCCAGTTTTTCCTGATTATTTGAGGTCATCTCATAGCTTAAATAATTCAATTTAAGTTACTATCTCAGATTGTCCAAAACCCTAGAATGACTTTAGGGCATTTCCATTATTTCTAGCCTTAAATCGGCTCTAGGATCCTATTCCCATTTTTCTGGAATTTTTCTAAGTCATTTGGGCCCTTTTTGCTAACTCTGAGCATTGGCTGACTAGAACTTTTATTATTTACAATTAGGTCCCTATTTGGCTTAGGAATCTTTTCTTTGCAATTTAGTCCCTCTTTAGGCCTAACCTTCGTAACCATCTCTTGCAAGCTTCTGGCATAACCTCTAACCCTTAGTTATTTCCAGTTAGTCATTCTTTAGTCCCCTAACACTATTGTTTTACACATTTGCCATTGGAAAATCTCTTTTTCCTTCTGAAGGATCTCCGGGACTTTCGTTGCATTAGACTTAGTAATCATCCTTTTCTTGTGCTATTACTTGTATCTATGAGCCAAAATTTAGGATGTTACAATTGAACTATAATTATCATGTAAATTAAGCAGGTTATAATGTGTCATGTTATCACACCTCAAGGCATAATAAAGCCACATATAATCATAGTTAATGTCATGCTAGAAGAGGAACACCAAAACTTCTACAATAACATAATTCAATGTATTTGGTCAAAGCATAATCCAAAATCATCCAATCAACCAAGATCAT
The DNA here is from genome assembly GCF_004799145.2 of Neltuma alba. NCBI lineage: Eukaryota > Viridiplantae > Streptophyta > Magnoliopsida > Fabales > Fabaceae > Neltuma > Neltuma alba. The sequence goes on from NW_021636860.1 coordinate 37,907, forward strand.
AATACAATTCCTCAATCCAAGCAAACAACATAATTACATTAAACAAGCAAAATAAACAATTAAATTATAATTCAATGCTACCTTTATCAGTTGGTTAATTTGATCTCCTCAAAGGGGTTATGTTTCTCCTTGATTTCTCTTCACAACACCTATTGATTCAAGCATAAATACAACTACATTAACAACCAAACAACTTAATATAACACTTTAACTTTAACTTAACAATTTTCCCCCTTTTTTCTTTGATTTTTAACAAAATAATTCCTTCTTTGGAATCAATGATCTCTTGGCTCAATCCTACACTATTTTTCATAAGGAATCCAAATATCTAATCATATTTTAAAAAATCAAACTTCTTCCCCATGAAATCATGTTGGCTGAATAGGGGGTATATAACTTCCAAAAATTCTATTTTTGATTCCAATGATTTTAAATACTTCCCAATAGTATATCCCTACACAAAAACACATTTTAAACCCATTGGAATCATCAAATCAATGCAAAACAAACTCCTCCAGCAAGAACACCCTTGGCCGAATGAACATATATAGCCTTAGGTTGATTTTCTTCCAAAAACCACTTTATACACCACTTAAACAAGCTTGTTCCATATCATATTTAAGATTTCTATCCTTCCTTAATAGCCAAGCATGTCAACTGAATTTGTGTAGCATTTTTCCTTAATTTTTCATGCCAAAAACCCAACCAAAACTAGCTTAAAACTTAGGGATAGGAAGGCTTGCGCATCTAAATGGTTCCTTGCTCAAAACCCTCTCAAATTTGGTCTCCTCAGGTCTAGACACAAAGTGGCAGCACCTCCCCTTGTTTTTCTAATTTTCCAACATTTTTCTTGTATTTTAGGAGAGGGTATTTATAGAAAATTCAATCTACCCCTCCCCCTCTCTTGTTGGCCAAAAATTGACATATAATGGGGGGTATGTGGTAGCCATCAAAGCAAGAAAGGTTCAGATTTAACCATGTGTCTAATTCTAGAGTTTTCCAACATTTATCCCTTAATTTTACATTTTATTTAATTGAATATGGTGGGGTCTGGAAGCTACAAGAATTTGGGCTTTTATTAGACCTAATGTGGGCCCTATAAATAGTCTAGGCTGGCTTAAAAAGATGGCCCACAATTCAAATCAAAATCCCAAACTAATTTGAAACTTTATCAATTAATATTCACTAGTAGCATTCCATAATTCTTCTAGACCTCCAAAAATTCATTTATCTCCATGATAATTCGCCTTTTAATATGAGAACATAATATGAAATTTTTCATGATTGTTTGCCACCTCTAGGTATTTATTTTGAATTTTCTCCAATTAGGCCTCTATTAGTGTCACTGCAAGAAAATAAATTCCCTAAAATTAATTCCTGAGCTTCCAAGACATAAAAATAATTTTATAAATTTAAATAAATATTTATATGATTTTTATATATTTTTTTCAAATTTATTGAGGCTTCTAAATAATTAAAATAATTATTTTTATCTGATTTCCTAATATTTTCCTAAAAACCTCTGTTTATGGGAAATTCCATAATAATTTATTTTCACAATAATTTTACCTTTCAGGCCTTAACCGAGTTTTCAAAACCTCTAACTTATACTTTTACCATTTTTTAGAAATTTTCTAGAATTTGTCTCAAAATTTCATATTTTGCCCTTCTTAGACCGATAATTACGAAAATGCCAGCCCGGAACTTATCAGGGTTTCACCTCAAAAGTTGTTTCACCTCCCCATCTAGTTTCTACATTGGCCCTCATCCCAATTTTTAATTCCTTATATCCAAATGAAATTTTTCGGGATGTGACATTTAGGGGTTGTTTAGATTGATATTTCATGATATTTCTTAAGGTGTGATGCTGCCTCATTTTGATCTGATTAAGGATGGTTTAGGAAAGGATAGAAACCATGAATACGAGCTTGGAGTTACATGCTTAATTGATGTTTGAATTGATTTTTGGAAGAAAACCAAAGTTAGGGTTTATATAGACCCTATTCGGCCACTATGGTTTCTCAGGGTTAGAGATTGTTTCAATGTAATTTGATGATTCCAATAAGTTTGAAAGTGCTTTTGTGTAGGCAAACACCAAGAAAGGTGTTTGAAATCATTGGAATCAAAAATGAAAATTTTAGAATCCTAACCCTGCTTATTTAGCCAAGTCAAGATGAAAGGGAAGAAATATGGTTTGGTTAAATCTGATTTGATATTTGGATTCTACATGAAAAATTGTACAGGAATGGCCTAAGAGATTGGTTGAAACAAAGAGAAAATAATTATATCAAAAATCAATTAAAAAAAGGGTTTAATTGTGTTTAATGTCAAGCATTAGTGTTTATGTTTGGATTGTTGGTAATTTGGAATGTGTTTGTACTTGGAATGCTAGGAACTTTGCAAGAAATCAAAGAGGACCACAATGATACCAAAGAGGCCCAATTGATTAAGCAATCAAGAGGTAGCTTTGAACTCATAATTTGATTGCCTTCTTGCTTTTTTAAATATGTATGTGTTATTTGATTTATGTTGCCATGATATGATTGAGCAAATTATGTGATTAGGTATGGAATTCTATGTTGAATATGCCTTGGTAATATGTTATGAGAAATGGCATAATGGCTTGATTGATGGCTCTCTTTCCATGGCAAATGATATACACATGAAATGTTGTATAATGATGTTGATTCATGACTACTAACTAGGAGTTGGATCAAGAAAAGACAAAGGAAAGGAAATCATTTTGGGAGACAATTAGTTATTATGCCTCTTTGAAATAATGATGTGGTTATTATGAATTATTGTGCATTAATGTAAACTATGTAGAATTATTGTAATATTGGCTGAAGTGACTATGCATGTGAATATATCATCAAGTGATCATGTGTGAATGTGGGCTATGTGATTAAAATGGTCATATGGATTGAAATGGTAAAGAATAACCAAGAATGGTAACTTAAGAGGATAAAAGTTGACTTTTTAAGGGTGATGTTTGACCAATAAAATTATGTGCAATTGGTTGAGTCTTGAGCTAAAATTTGTTAGGCTCATAGATCTTATTTTTAACTTTAAAAAAGTGATATTTCATTAAATTTGGAGTTTTGTATAAAAATTTATGCCCTTCCAAAGATGGGCATAAATCCTAAAAAAGCTTAAAAATGACCATATGAACCGTACCATTTTACACGAAATCTGGGATTAATTACTGAACTCTGGATGCCAATGAATATTTTTCCCTTAAAGATGGCACTACGAGCTTTAAGTAGAACTTGGAACAACTTCATTCCAATTTTTTTTAGAATTATTTATGAATTTTTAAAATTTGGCCTTTATTAGGGTTACAATAAATAGTAAGCCGAATTTATGAAATTTTAAAGTTCAAATTTTTCCAACTTAAGGCTATAAGAAATGATTTTAAATGTCACATCCAGTATTATGGTAATTAGCAATAAGAAATATTCCTAAATAATTAAGGGCCAAAAATGATAAGGAGACTTAGAAGAATTTCGGTGGAAAATAATTATTATGATTTTCCAAGCCAATTATGGAAATTTGACTAATTAAGGAAAATTGGTCAAATATAATTATGGAATAATATTTTCAAGCCTTAGAAAATTAAGAAAAAATAAGAATAATATCCTTTGAGAATTATATGAGATTATAAAATTGGTTTTATGACCAAATTACCCTTAGAGAAATTACAAAAGAATTTAAGGGTGATTTAAGCCAATTTAAGGGATTTTATTTGGAAAATTCTAAATAAATATTTTTAAGGGGAATAAAATCCTAAGAAAATTCCTATGATATCCCAAGGAATTATAAGATATTATGGAATTAAATGAAGACCCTCAAGTATCTAAGATTTTTCTCAATACCTTTGGAAAGTGGAAAAACCCTAAAGAAAAGGAAATTAGTTTTCCTTTTTATTTAATTATTGGAAAATTAATTTTGAGACAAAGAGGGCAATTTGAAAAGATAAAAATAAGGAGAATAAATTAAGGATCTGACAGAAAATAATTACAGAGGCCAAAATACTGTAATTATAGAAACAAAGTTAAACCCGGAGTCGAAGTGCACCGGTAAAGCAAGACTGGAGTCTTGCAATTCAAATGGTTCACAATTAGCCATGTGTCAAGCCCCTAATGAAGAGGATTTGAACTTGCCAAGTGTCATTCCTCAAATGGAGAGGATTTTGACTTTTGGTAATTAATTTCATTTGGATTTAGTTAATTATGAAAGAGAAAGTAAGATTAAAGAGGGTAATAACACTTGGAATTTCATTTATGATGGTGGTTGGGATATTTTGGCTCATTAAAAATGTTCATCTCTCCTAATATTCAGATGTTATTTCGTGCAAGAGGGAACCAAGAGAGAAAAGAGGGAGTTTGCCAAATGATAAGCATGCTAGTTCACCAATAGTAGTTAATATAATTATGCATGTTGATGATGCTTGTTGATGATATAATTGGTTAATTTGCTATTGGGATTTCAATGAAATCTCATTTCCCAAATACAATCTAACATTTTAGGACCTGAAACATCCAAGGGCAAGCTGCAGATTGAGGGTTAAAAGTATGGTATCATACCATAAAAATTCGTGGACATTTGGATTATGTAATATTATGCTGGGCAGTGTTGTAAATTCAGACACTGTCACCTTTACGTGACATTTTGATTAAGTTCCCAAATGTGTTTAATTACGAAATTTCGTATGTTTGTAGATCACATTCTAAGCTTCATTTTGATAGCTAACACGTTAAAAATATCCAACTACACGATTTTTAATGATTTTTCAAAGGTAAGGTTCAGAATCTGAAAAAAAGGGTTTTTGCCTAATAGAGAGAGATGACTTTCACAAAAATCTAATGCTTTTTCTAATGGAATTGTTCACAAGACTATTTTTTCTCTGAAAGAGCATTCAAAGATCTTTTTATATAATTTTGAACCACTCCATTTTAATTTTTCTAGATTAAGTTATGAATTTTTGAAGTTGGACCAGAAAACTGGATTTTTACCCAATGAACAGTAAAAATCCAAAATTTAGCATTTTTGAGATAAAATTGAGCTCAAGACCATCCAATGTGGTCTAAAATTGTCTTAATTGAACCCTAAGATGATACGATAGTAAGGTGTAACACTAAAGGATTCCAATTGAGGTAAAATGAGGTCTAAAAGTAAGGTATAACAATTCAGGTTACTATTTATGTAATCCTAGCCAAGGGCAAATTTTGAAAAATTATAACTAATTTCAAAAAACTCAAAATGATGTGGTTCCAAGTTCTATTTAAATTTCTTAATATGACCTTCAGAGGAAAAAATGTCACTAGTATGTAGCTCTTATCAATCAGTCCTGGAATTAACGCAAAGTGATACTATTCATATGGTAAATTTCTAATTTTTTAGAATTTATGCCTAACTTTGGATAGGTATAACTTTTTATACAAAAATCCAAATTTGATAAAATACCACTTTCATTAAAGCTAGAAATACAATCTATAAGTGTACCAAGTTTCAGCCAAAATATCAACCATTAGGCTAGAATTTCATTGGTGTAAAAATAAGGCATTATTAGGGGTATTTATCTATTTTTCATGCATTTTCTTGACTTTTCTCCTCTTTAAACCTCATAGGACTATTCCATTCACATATCACATGCTTGAAAATGATTCCTTAAACAAATATTCACATGCATAACATCTTTGGTCATCATTTCAATAATCCACAATAATTCACATAAAATAACAAAATATTCTTCCAAGGAGCAACAAAATCAATTTTCTCCCAAGATAATCTCTTTGCCTTTCTCCTTACTTGGTCCAACCCCTAACTGGTGAATATTTAAACATAAAGAAATGAGATTTCAGAAGAAATATTAGTAGCAATCAATCACAATTACATACTAATCATGCTATGCAAAATTGTGACATGTTACTATAAAACTAGAATTATCATACAACATTTTATATACACTTCATTGCCATGGCAAGAGAGCCACATATCAAACCATTAAGCCATTCCACAATGCATATTGCCAAGGATATTTAACATAGAAATTCACACATAATCATATAGCTTACCCAATCACATCATGGCAACAAAAAACAAGTAACACATACACATTTAAACAAGCAAAAAAGCAATCAAATTATGAGTTCAATGCTACCTCTTGCTTAGATGCGTATGTCAGCCTCCTTAAGTATTTTGTGCTTCTTTTTGTTTTCTTACACAATGCCTTAATGAATCCTTCGTTGAAGTTTGATGATTTTCCCCTCTTTTGCACAGTTTTAGGTGCTGTTTTGGGTGAGTTTTTGGTACAACAAAATTTTTCCTTTTTTTCTCAAATTTTGTCTGAAATATTAGTCTTTTTTACCAATTGGGGCCCTCCCTTCGCCACCCCCATAGGGATAGTCTACAGGGTTCATAACTACTCCTCTTACTACAAGACGCTTACCTAGCCAACATTTAGATCCAGCTCTACCCAAACCTTTCTGGTTTACCCTAACATTCCCCACTTATCCCACTGTTACTAAGCAGTTTTTGGATATCAAATGGGTATTTATGGACCTCTTGAGTGTTAGGATTAAGGTTTTGATGATAACAAAGTAAGTTGTGTTTCAGTATGTTGATAGATCATCTGATCGATCAAGGATTTATCGATAAGCTGATAGATAATTGCTCTGTACAATTAAGTAACATATCAGAAACTTTGATTGATAACTTGTTAGATAATGTGTTGATTGATCAATTGATCAATCATTGTTAACTTAGTTGTGTATGAAAGTCTGGAGTAAATTATCGATCACTTGATCGATAATCAGGATGATCGAATATCTAGATAAAAATATGATAGGCAATTATCAATCACATGATCGATAAACAGATTATCGATGAGAAGACAGATAAATGGTAATGCACTCTACTCATTCTATGTTTTGCTTTAGTCACCATTCATCGATCACATTATCGATAATATGATCGAACATTGCTTCTTAACACCTTGTGTGCAGGTACTTATTTTAGTGGCTTATCGATCACCTGATCGATCAGCAAAATATCGATCATATGATCGATAATCAGCACATCGCTTTTAAATCACGGTTCTTCAATCATGGGATCAATAATCAGATTATCGATAATATTATCGATCACCGCACTTCACATTTACCTTGTTTTCACATAACGTGATTGATAAATCAGGTCTTTGATTTTACAAGAATAAACCTCTTTATCGATAACTTGATCGATCATTCATTAATTGATCACCTATTCGATCAACCTACATAGCCTGTATTTTCATTGAATATACTTTTGCTTATTGTTTATCGATAAGGTTATCTATCATCTATTTATTGATAATGTGTTTGAAAATCAGTGCTTTAAAATTGATTTCTATAACACTTTGATTATCGATAACTTGATTGATTAGCAAGTGTTCAATCATGAGGTGATTTCAGTTTAAACTTTAAATAGTCACGATGCTTCTTAAAATTTATCATACATTTCATTCGAGCCTTTCTCAGCCTTCATAAATGTCTTAATTCACTATTTAAAGAGTTTCAAAATCAAAAGTGACCTTGATCTTCTTTTTCTATGCATACCAGTATGATGTCACTATTTCCTTTTATTGATCACTTGATCGATAAATCATTGATCCATCACTTAATCGATAAACTTAGTTATCTGTTCAAAAGCTTTTACTCTAAATAATCGATAACTTGATCGATCAAGCAGTAATCGATCATCACTTTGATCAAGCACGATCAGTTATTACTCAGCACATTTAACAACTAATTGATTCTGACCGTAAACTATGAATGTTCATTTTATCATTTGTTCAGTTCTACTTTTGATCTTACTCTACAAAGAAAAACTTATTGAATCAATGTATTTTTACAGATTACGAAGAAAAACCTAACGACTCTCCAACGGTTGTCCAAGTAGCCTGTAACCTACTTTGTTAGAAGCATTAATGGCAGAAACTGTTGCAACTGGGAAAACACGCAACCGGGCTCTCAACGGCTTGAAGCTCTTCCGTCTAATGGTTACTAAACTACCTCAACTATAAAAGGCGTGAAGAAGCATTAAATGAATAGATTGAATATGCGAGCTACCCTCTGTTGATTATTTACTATTGCATTCAATACTCTGTTCTTCCATAACATCGAGCTTCAATGATTATCATTTATTCACTCTACAAGAGAGTTTACATTTTCATCATTAATCACGTCTTGTGTGATACTCAAGAGTGTGGACTCTTGAGTAGGTTTGTAACCTTACGGGAAGTAAGGGGGAGTGATTGAGAGTATCAATTACTGTACTGAGGCACCAAGAGCCCGATAAATCTTGGAACATAGTGAAATACTCAGAGGTGTTCTAAGGAGTGGACGTAGGTCAAGTGGTTGAGACCGAACCAGTATAAATCCTATGTCTTCCTTTCTATGGTGAAATCTTTCTAACTCACTCTCTGTTTCCAACAATTCACTATTTTAATTTCACAAAATTTTTATAACTCACCCAATTCACCCCCCTCTTGGGTGAGACTGCCACTAACATTAAGCTGGCCATAACCCTCCCAAATGGCCTAATTTGCTACCACCACGAGGGATATGTACCCCTCTTCATAATCCTTCAAGTTTGGATGATGCCAAGTGTCCCTTTAGTCTTGATTTTTCTTAGTTTCTTGGGCTTATTTTGGGCTTGAGCTCACTTGACATGAGGAACCATGGGCTGCATGAATTATTGGGCTTTCTTGGCCCAAAATGAGTCCAAAACTGATTAGAAAGCAAAGGAAAATGTGACCCAATAAAAAATTATTAATTTCAAGTTAAAACCCACTTTATCGGTTACTATTTCCAAAAATAGTTCTAGGCCTTCAAAAATTTATTTCTCTTTATCAAAAATTCATTTTACTATTAAAAGGTCTAATGAATTTTTCTGGAATTTATTTCCACCTCTAACCTCTTGTATTGAATTTTCTCCGAAATTTAGTCTTACCGATAAAGTTTTATCATAAATTATCCAAAAATAATTTCCCTCACATCCTGAGGCTAGAGATAATTTTAAAATTCACAATTATATGTTAAATAATTTTTTCATATTTTTTCAAATTTATTGAGTGCTCAGGGTGGCTCAAGTAATTAATTACAGTAAAAAAAAAAATCCCTCTCTGGTCATAAAACAATGATAAATTTTAGAAATTTTGTAATAAATTATCTTCACCCTCTTTTCACCTCTGGAAGCTTATATACTATTCTAAATCCTCAAATCTCCATTTTTCCTATTTTTAGGAAATTTTTTAATTTTCCCAACACCCCCTTACGACTATCCTACCTATACTAGATATTATAAAAATATCAGTCCGGATCCTGTATGATTTTATGTCATGTATGGCTTTATTGGTCAATCTACTTTTTCTACTGGCCCTTAACTTAATTTTAATTCCCATTATTGGAGTTAAAATTTACAGGATATGACGCTAGTAGTTGGCTTGAGGTCTAAGATCACAGATCTTTCTATTATAAATTTATTAATTTTACTATTTTGATTTATAAGTTATATAATATGTTGTTTTGTAATCATTTCAGATCAGACCGATCCTTTCTAACATGGTTTGCTTTTGAGTGAGTCAAGGAAAGTTCTTTTGAGTTAGTCCTAAACTTACTATATAATAAGGTTATAAAAGTAAAATTATTCCTTGAAACTATTCTGAAAAAGTTAAATTTATCAGTTTAGTTAAAAAGGTTGTTTTATTTCGATATCAGAGCCTGGGGTCTAGCAACTCTAAGGTTTATTTGTTGCAATGCGTGTAGATTATGGTGGCATTATATAGTTGTCAACATATCCTTCCCTACTAACTCTTAGTTTGGTGTGTTATATTATTTTTTTTCTTTTTGTTTTGTTTGTGTTAAGGTGGGTTGCATCCTTAGGAGGGGAAAAGGGATGCAAAACTAAGAAGTTCAAAGCATTATTATTATTATTTGTAACTACAAACAATGCAATTTTGAGCCAGATAAAGGAAATAATGTTGTATTTGTATGAATAAATTTGAATGTTAGAGATAAAAATGAACAAGAGGAGATGTCAAATAAATAATAATTAAGAATAATCTTATGTTTAAGTGAGATAATTAAACTTCACATCGTGTTTAACAGTAATGTTGCCCAAAAAATGTGCCTTTTAATGTAAGTGGAAACTAATAATTTGGAAAAATATGATACCAATAAGAGTATAAATAATTATTTATAGAAATGTGTTATTTAGTTAGATCCTCTATAGGAGAAGCAATAAATATGCTTCTCATGATAGCTTGTCTTTATTTTTTTTTTTACCAACTAATTCATTAGGAGAATTGATAAAATTTGTTATCAAATATTTTCTTACTATCTAGAGGAAAATATAAGACCTTTTTGATGATAAAATAAGTGCAGATGTGAAATGTGGAAACAAAAAAATTTGTGGACTTTTAAGATAGTGACAATTAAAACTTGATGATACTAGGTCTAAAAAAAAAAACAGAGAGAATTGTTGTAGAGTGCATGTTGAAATCTTGTGTGTTTATATTATCATGTTTTAAGTCTTGATAGTAGGCATTTGTGGTAGCAGTGTCAATAATAATATGTAACTGAGATAATCTAATAACTCTTAAATGCATCAAAGATGGTGTTTTACATTAATATCTTGAATTACAAAACTATATAGAATTGTTGTAGAGTGCATGTTGAAATCTTGTGTGTTTATATTATCATGTTTTAAGTCTTGATAGTAGGCATTTGTGGTAGCAGTGTCAATAATAATATGTAACTGAGATAATCTAATAACTCTTAAATGCATCAAAGATGGTGTTTTACATTAATATCTTGAATTACAAAACTATATAGAATACTGGCCATTTAATAACAAATAAATAGAAACCAAATAGGTGAAAGAGTGAAATTAAAATGGGTACACCTCATTAAGGGATGTTAAGTAGATTGCCTTATCTTGATGATATTTAAGCTCATCTCATAAGGATACGTAGCTTGTGATTCGACCTAAATGTCTTGTACAATTAAGACTGCATTTTTGAAAGCATGAGAAATTTAAATACTATACAACTTGTTATAGGTCATAATAAAGCAATGTTGAAAATATATGAGTTATATGAAACTCAAGACAATAAGAAACTATTATATGATTAAAAAACAACTGTAATACATAATCAATGATGTACAACAGCTTTATGTGTTTTTGATAATATATATGTTTGTGTTTGATGCTTGATATCATAGATTGTGCATTGAAGGTAAATGTTTTATATACATTTATTTTTTTTATTAATATAATTGATCTCTAAAGGAGAAAAAAAAAAAGAAGAAGAGGAAGAAGAAGAAGAAATATAGACTAACCATTAGGAATATTGATAAATAAGAGAAAGATCTAGTAAGTGAAACTTAAGGTATATGTCACGGTTGATGATAGACATTTTGAATTAAGCATAAGACCATGGGTAGTAGTAAAGACACTGTGAAATTATTAAATAAATATACAGTACATTTGTGTGGCGAGGCTTACATGAATGAAAGATTTTTCAATGCATATATTTAAGTGTGGATCAATTTGTATTGATGTCTTTTTTTTGACTTAGAGTTCATATAAAGTGATATTAGCAAGATAAATTATTTAGTGAATTGCTATTTCTTTCTTTGAGTTTCTAAAATTTTTACATTAAAAGCACTTTTAAAGATTTTACTTGAAAATCTTAGAATTGATAAATTTTTCCTATTAAATTCGTTCTCAAATTATTTGTGAAAGTTGGTAATTTTTTTCATATAAATTAAAGCATGTTATTTATTATTTTTCATACTAAGAAGATTTATCTACTTATAAGGAGAGTAATAGTCAAATTTTACCCAAAAGAAATTGCCTTTCAATAAGTACAAAATCATGAAACATATTCATACATTTTGATGAAGCTAATAACAATATGGTCCCCAGATTACAAATTCTTATAAATTCTATACTCACATAAGAAATGTTATGAATGAGTGTGCAAAATATATATAATAAAATGAATGAATACTTTGGGTAATTAATAGTAGAAAATCAAGTATTCTTGTACTTCAAGCATTGTTTAAGGTGAAATATTAAATTAGGAAGTATGAGTAATTATCATGAATATTATTCATATGAAAGTGTTACTATCGGTGTTAATAGACGATAATAAGTTGGGTTAAGTCGTTGATCTTCTTATAAGCTTAAAAATATTGATGTATGAAACATCCTACCTTTAAAACACTAAACTTAGCCCCACATATAGTCATAGTATCTGATGTGGCAATAATAAAAGCAACAAACCAAAAATTTCCTTTCTAAAATGTGAACCATGATAGAAAAAGAATGACTTACACACCATTCTATCATAGTTATCAAAAGAGTACCTGTCATCGATTACCAATAAGAAATTAAATAAGTTTTGAGGAAGGGGATACTACCCTTTGATAATAATTTACCACTACCTTAACCATTTTAGGAAGGGATGCTGCCTACCTAACATGATTGTAAAAAGAACCATAAGCACTTGATAAACATAATTATATCATAATTATTATTCCTAAAAGGACCTCAGGCCACTACATCAAAGAAAAATTTCACTTATTTAAATGAAACTACTAACATTCTTGTGGATCCACAAATAAACAAAATAAAATGAAAAGAAGCAAATCACATGATTCTAAACCTACTAATCAAGTATAGCCTAATTCAGCAGTGATAAGAACACAATAAATGCAATTCCCTAAATTAACTAAATGAATGGAAACTAGTCTAACTGTCTTGTGTAGCAATTAACAGTAAATCAAGTATAACAATTATGGAAGGCTAGTTACTCTAAAAAGTAGCCTCACGCCTCCAAAACATTTCTTGCTACATCTCCTCTACTGCTTTTACTTGAAAAGTTATAAAAGTAATAAGGTGAGACAAAACATCTCAGTAACTCAATTCCTATCTACCTTACCCACCAACACTACCTGTGAGATGCTAGGTGGAACTCATAATTCAAGCAGATAACCAGGTGATTAGATCAAAAGTTCAAGTATATCATAAATTGTTTATAACAACAGTAGAGCAATAATTATAACAATCTAGGGTATAGTAAGACAACAAATTATACAACACATGAAAGTTCACATTCTATTTTATTAGTAGTTCCAACCTTATATCCTTCTTATTCCCGCTGACGTGAACCCATAGGCTGATTGCTACCCACTGGTGTGATACGGACTCGCCAAAGTCGGCAAAGCACATAGGGGCCATAGGTTCCTCTAATAGGGAATGCTACCGTCGGGGATGTTGCCCGGGTATAAACCACTAGAGGGCCGTAAGCTTGGGAGATGCTGTCCCCACAAAGAAAGTAGCTAACCACCAAGGGCCATGTAGTGGCTGTGCCATGTAGCCACAAATATCATTTCTCTATAACAAACCTCCTCCTTTAATAACAACTAATCAGTCAATCTGAATCATTTAATTAGTCTAAATGACTACTTCTCAGTATAACGGATCTCAGACAAATCATGAAACAAACGGTTAGCATAATAAACTCTAAACAACTTAGTTTATATCATATGGTATCTTGAAGAAATAATTATTCTACCGAGTAGTTTCATAAAGGCCAAAAGTCCAATATATCAACCATTAACTGAGTTTTCATTTTGGGATTTTCACAAAACTCGCTGATAGTCCCAATAAATGAGGCAAATAAGAAGAGAGTTACCTGGTACTCCCATAAGTACTCTCACAAAAGTAGAATTAGGCTTTACAACCAAATAAGTCCCACCGATAAGCGAATTTACAAATAACAAAATGCATTGTACTCTATTGTAGTCTAAAAAACTAATCTTAGATTTTGAGTCCTAAAATCCCCTATTTGGCCATTCGTCTTTATCTCAGAACCTATAGGCCCCTTTGGTTTTTTTTTCACGGTTAGAGGAAATTCCTAGAAACTCAACAAATTAACTTTAGCGAATTATTAGACTCATATTGAATTATGATTCTATACATCCATAATAAGACAAAAAGGTTTAAAAATCGTTCTATCAAAATCCCCAAATATTAAATATCAAAATATAATTATTCATATAGTTATGTTTGAAATCAAAATAATAAAATAAAATATAAAAAAAAACATGGAAAGAGACGCTGATAGTGATATAAATACACTCCCTTCATATATAAATATATATATGTACACACACACGCAACACTTGACTTAACATCACTCACTAGCAGGAGGAAAGGAAAATATACTTGTATGATGTAGTGTTGTATGTGTCCAAGAAGGGTCAGCAAAACAGGACGCATCACAGGGAAGATATATATATATATATATATATATATATATATAAGCATATTACTTGTATTATAAATCAAAGGACAAAAGAACAAGTACGGTGCCATAAATCTTGCGTCATATGGGAGGAACTTTTGAGTGTACACATAAAGGAAAGGGATAAGGGAAAAAGAAAGAACAGTGATGATAATAAATAAGGGACACTGCATATTTGAATAAAAAAAAAATTATCCTTAAAGATGAGTTAAGAAAAATGTTGTAAACTAGAAAATTTTGGTGCAAATTAAAAAAAAAAAAAGGACACTCTTTGAATTACAATTTGCTTAGTATTTTTTTATCAATATTCTTTCCTCATTTATGTATATTTTATTAAGAAAGTTATTGAAAATTATTTAAAAATATTCCAGAATAGTATGGGACAATGATAAATAATAGTTATAGATATGAGTTTGTTTTAGCATACATCCGTTTGGATGAAGATGAAGTTGTATTAAAAATGACATTACGTAGTGTTAATTGCTTCTAATTATACTTTGAAATAGTAATATAAATTACTATAGTCAAACATTTTGACTAAACCCTAAGATTAGTTTCTTGAGGAATTAGAAGATAAGGATTATTCATGATCTTAATGGATGTTTAGGTTTGTATATATGTGAAAAGTTCAATGAAATGTTGATATGAGTTTATAGGTCAATTTATGAACTATAAAAAGTTATTGGTGAATAACAATAATGTTTGGGATCTTTATGAAAAAATTGAATTTTTTATGAAAACTTTGGTATGGATGTGAATGGAATAAAGAATTGAGTATTGAACCTTAACAACGCTGTTATAACATAAGTAGCAACCTTAATTGTTATAAACTAATGTGTTTAGTGCAAGGGACAACAAAAAATTATTGTATTACTACTTAGGAAGGGATACTTATACATAAGGGTTTATGGCAATTATCTCTATATATAAATGTGAAACTATTTTTTTTCTTGAAATTAACCTAAATAAGTTGAAAACGATAAAGTAAATTGGATGAGATTTTTGGTAAAATAGTAAAGTTAGTAATATAAAATGGATGGCTCTTACAAAAACTAAAAAAAAAACAGAAAGAAAGAGATATTAGTTAGACTAAAATGTTATGGATAGATGAGAATAAAAGTCTTTAATAAGAGCGGCGTAGTAGAATTGTGGTTCAAAAATTGTGGGGAATATATATACATATAACATGTATTTGTGGTGAAGTTATATGTGAAAGTTTAATAACAAGGCTGTATATGATAGAACTAAAAAAAGTGAGATAGGGAAAGCTATGATAAGCTTATTTGGGAGGTAAATTTTGTCCTCAAAACTTTTTTTTTTAAGAGGAAAGAATTGTAACATCCTAATTTTGTTATCCCTCAGGTTTAAGTAGATATTTATTATGATTCAATCAAAAAAAAGGTTGAATATATATATAAGCAATTAAAATAATTATGATCTCATGTATATGTATATATGTGTGTGTATATACATATGAGAAAATGAATAAAATAGTAATGTTAAGAAGTTCTATATCAACTAAATGATGGGTAGATGGAGCTCTTGGGGGCTATATATAGGTAGTAGTAGTAGAGGAGAGTTAAGAGTGACTTAAATAATTTTCACACAAAACTAAGATGGTCTTAGTAAAGTGCTATTTAAGACTTTGTGAACTGTTGGATCAGACTGAAATTTAGTCAGCTAGTCCTGGACTTCATACTCATCAATTTCAATAGTTGGATCGTTAATTCGATCTCTGGGTTACAAGTTATTAGGTACATTTTTAATTTATTTTTTAGATTTGGTAGATAGAATATTAAATAGTAAATCAGTGTTTTTAAATTCCTTCTCTGTTGGATTAACCTAAAATTTAGAGAGTAGACTTTTGACATGTAAGACATAAATTCAATGGTTGGATTAATAATTAGAATTCTATAGTAAGAATAAATTTATTCATATTGAGGTTGTTTGTCTAAATTCTTCAAAAATAGAACATAAGCTATAAATTGAGGATTCTCTATCTAGGTTATGAATATTGATGATTCAAATGCTATAATTTAATAATTAAAGATAATATAAGTTAAGGGAACCTAGGAATTGAACCTAAATTCTCACATATATGTTCTTACCCCAAACCTTAGAAAAAGCCTTTCGAACTAGAATTTTAATCAACAATTGAAGGTATTAGAGGGAGAGTTAAAGGATAGAAATTTGTGAGTAGTTTACTCTAATACTGGAAAGATAATATTTTAATTTCATTTGTAGATATAAATACTACTATGACATTTTTGAGTATGGGCCTCATTTGTACTTGACTGTTAGCTAGGAGCCCAAGTAACTAAATTTCTAGATTTTAATTCTGAAATTACATGTATCCAAAATAAGATCTAATTTAAAGCTTAAGCCAACTTTGCCCTTAATAAAATGTGACAATTCTAAAGGCCACTCGTCCATGCTTCAAGTCTTCCTCCACAAGAACTTGCCAAGTATCCTCATGGCATCATACCCTTGACATCATCAAACTTCTTTTTTCTCTCACTATGTCGTGTGGTGAAATCTCATGGAAAGGAAAGGAGAAGATTAGATCTGGACCCTTAGATCAAACTTTAACTCCAACTTTCTTCCTAATTTACTTAGCTCACATTTATCTGGCTTTCTTAATTGCCTTTTGGAGCTCATAAAATTTCTCTGTTTACTCCATAAACTTCCTTTAGTTATAGGAAAATTCTATGAATTTATTTGGACCATAACTCTTCCTTTAACTATTTCTTTTTGAATTCCTTGTAAAATGCATCGTAGGGTTATAACTGGACATTATATTTTACTAAAGCCACTCTGCTAGCCTTCTAGGGATGGGACTAATTTTATGAACTTATTTAACCTCTTAACTATTTCTTTCCCATTTTTATGCATATTTTTCAGGCTTCCTTATGGCTTAAATAATTGCATCTAGATAATTACCTCAAACTGAGCCACTATACTGAAAATTCTATTAAACCTACCGTAGGGGTACTTTCATCATTTATCTTTATCAAAAGGCCTCTATACACTATTTTCTATTCTCTAAGATTTTTCTAAAATTTTTTGTATACTTTTTATAATTATCCCTATTGGCCTGTAACTTTCTGAAATTACGGTTTTTCCCCTACTTGGGCGCAGTATCATGAATCATCACTTTGAGGCCTGCACTCAACCTTAGACCTATACCTAACTTATTTTTCCTTTCTAAGCCCTTGAGACTTTCTTGGAGCCCCTGACTTTATTTACACTTTGGCCCCTAAAACTTTCTCACTTTATAGTTTAGTCCCTATTCACGTTCTAGCTTCTGTTCGTATCTTTGGGACTTTTGTTCAAAAAGGCTTGGTAGCCTACCTTCTTTAAGCTACTTTCTAGGCTTCTAGGCCTAAAAATTAAGATGTGACATAACAGATTTGATTAGTTTATATGATTGTGATAGATTTGAGTTTGCTGCTAGCATGGTTTGGTTCTAAAAGTAAAATTATTTCTTGAAACTACTCTAAAAAAGTTAAATTTATCGGTTTAGTTAAGAAGGTTGTTTCAGTGGCCAACTATAACATCCCAGATTTTAGGCTAGAAGTACCATAATTAGCTTGAAATAGGCAGGCTAGACTCTTTTTGATAAAACTTCTAGAAGTTTCTTAGAAGGATGAGAAGGTTCCTAAGGACCAAGTCACAAAGTAAGAATTTTCTACAACCAAGAGACAGGCAAGTTAGAGACTCTGATAAAGTCTCTAGGGCTTGAATATGTGAACTGGAGATAATTATGGGTCAAAGATTGTGCTAGGAATCTCAATGAGATGATTCTTGAGACTAAACCCTCTCAGGGATCTAATCATAAATTCAAAAATTTTCGGGTAAAAAAAGGCAGTGATGGAAAGTATGCCCAAAAATTCTAGAAAAATTCCAAAAAATTCTAGAAAAAAAAGGAAATGAGGTTCTGAGACCCATATGAAACTAAAGATGATGAAAATACCCTTGGACCAAATTGATAAAATTCCTAAGGTTTTGGCTCATTATGAATAGTAGCCAAAATTGAATTATTTAAAATAAAGAGGCCTTAAATAATTGAAAATAAAGGGGGAATAGATACTTGAGAAATTATTAGAGGTTTTAAAAATGATTTCATCCCCAGCAAGAAAAGAGGTTGGTTTTAACAGAATTTAAAGTCTAGTTATACACTATCCAGGGAAAGTCAAAATAAACTGTACATGGGTTAACTTTCGACCTGAGAAAAATTAGAGAAATTGCTTATGATGAAAATGTAGTATTGGTACTCAAGAGACAGATTCTCAAAGTTATAGACCAATAGAGAGACTTTGGTCAAGTTACTACGAAATAAATATTATTAAATGTTTTAATGAAAGAACAAAGGAAAGAGCATCCCTTCGTCCATATACATGTTATATAATGTCATGTGAAGTTATTTGTGATGAAAAAAGGTTACAAGAGCATGTCCTTGGTTTATCAAGTAAGTTTGGACCTTGAAAAAGTACCTAATATAGTGTAAAATCATAAAATAGGTGGCGAAATATTAAAAGGTAAGAGGGAGCACGAATTTCTCCCTATCTACATCACTTATTGTAGCTATCTTGTGATTGATCAGCGTGGCAGTCTTAGGTGGTGGTTTTTAAAAATATATAAGGGCCTTAATAATTCATGAAAAAAATTAGAAAAGTCATTTGAAGGATTATGATGAATTTTAAAATTGTTCCCAACCTCTAGAGATGTAGAGATTAGCTTTAAATTATTTAAAGCTAGAATTTTTATCGGTAAAGGGTCGATTTCGAAGAAAATTCAATTGGAGTTATAGGCCAAAATAAAATCTGAGAAAATTTGTGAAATCATTTCTTATTAAGAGGAAGCTATTGGTGCAAGGAAATGAATTTTTGGAGATAGTGAATTTAATAGGATCTAAGAAAGATTCAACCGATTACGTGAAATTACACAATGTGTTAAGCTTAATCTTGGTGGGACCAAAACTTTTCCTAATTTTTTGACATGAATGGCACCATTTATGAGGGTTGAGGACCTAGATAGAATAATACACTTTGTTGAAGAATAGAGTTGGAAGAATGGATTTTTGAATAAAATATGTAGAATTTTTACATGTTGATTAGATATCCCATGAGGTGGCATTTTACATTAAATGTGGAAAACACCTCAGCTCACATGTGGTGCCAAATTAAGGGAGGATAAAGCAGATGTGTACATGTGTTATGTGATAAAAATCAAGGGCTAAGATCGTGACACATGGTAGCTTGATTCAAGGTCTATATATATCATTTCCTCTATATTCTTTCCACCTTTCTTTCGCCCTATTTGAAGCTTTGGAGGTAGAAGAGTGTTTGGCCATTTGAGGAGAAAGAAGACAAGAGAAAGAACAAGCCATAATCAAGGTAAATCAAGCGTTTAATCAAGATAAAAGCTTGACTATCCTATCTAGTATTTGATTCTTTATGGTTTGATGGCTTTAGACTTGGTTTTGGTAGAGTATGGTGGCTGAAACCCTAAGAGATAGGTGCTACACAAAATGGTCTTGATTATTTATGGTTCATATTGAGTGTTTACATGGTTTAAAGGGTTGGAAATAATTGTTAGATAGTGGTTAAACTTGGTCATTTGAAAGATATCACTTTGTGTTTGAAAAGGGGGTATTCGGCCAAGTGAAGATGGATACCCTAGGGTTTGATTTTTGTTGTTTTGATGCTTTTAATAGATTTAGAAGGTGATTTTGTTTAGGGATATAAGGAGAACATGTGTTTAGAAGCATTAAAATTGAAAATGGAATTTTGAACCATAAGGTAACCTATTCGACCAAGAGGAGAAGTGATAGGAGGAATTGGATTTTGATGAATCTAAGTTCAAAAATAGATTCTATATGAAAAATTGTGTAGGAAATGTTAGTGTGGCAGTTTTACCCAAGAGGGGGGTGAATTAGGTGATAAAAATTCTGCTCTTAAAAACAAATAACAAAATCAAGAAAAGTAAGTAAGTTCAGAGAGATTTCATCGAAGGAGAGTTAGAGAAGAAGAACACAAAGGACTTTATACTGGTTTGGTCTTAGCCACTTGACCTATATCCAATTCTTAGAATATCTATGAGTTTCTTCACTATACTCCAAGATTCAATGGGCTCTTGATGCCACAATATAGTAATTGAGCTCTCTCTTAATTACTCCCCCTTACTTCCCCGTAAGGATACAATTCCCTCAAGAGTTCCACACTCTTGAATCACTCACTAAATTGAGTAAAAAGATTTAGAGACTCTCTTTAAGAGTATATAAGATGAACACTGACACTTAAAGTAAGAAACAGAGTATTGAATGCAAGAAATTAATTCGGCAGATGGTAGCTCAAGTTCATTCACTGCTTCATTCATCGTGTTTTATATTGAGAGACTTTCATTTATACATGAGACATGAGAGCTTGCAACTGTTGAAGTAGCATTTGTGTGGGTTGGTAGTTACAATGGTTGTTTTATATTTAATGTATTGTTGACAGGTAGCTTACGCCTATGATATTTTTCTATTGAGCCTTGTAATTTGTAGAAATGTCTCTATAATACGTTACTTTATTAGTGAATATAGATGGTTAAAAGAAGAGATGATCATCCTTGGAATTTAACTTATGAATTAAAGTTCATAGATCAAAGATCAGAGAATCATAGAATTAATTCTTCAAAGATCTCATCGATAAGTAGCTTAATCGGTAAAGTTATTGATTAATTGGAAACGTGAGAACTTGGAAATAAGACTCATTTATTGAAGTCATTATCGATCAAAGACTTTATGAAAAAGGTTATCAATAAGGAGTAAAGGTTAACCAAAGTGATTTATCATGATGATTCTTCAAAAGCTAAGTGAAAAGATTTGTTTCTTGAATTTCATATGAGTTAGGGGTCATTTCTGCTTTTTATAAAAAATATAAGATGAAAAATGAAGGCTGAGAAAAGCTTAAAATGGAACAAATATCATTTTTTGCTGAAAATAGCATGAAGAACAATTTCGAACAAAATAACTGAACTTTACATAGCACATTATCGATTATTTACTTTATCCAAAAGCTTATCCATAATTTGAAGTAAACTTTCAAATCTATTTTACCCAGCTTTCTCTGAAAGATTATTGATAATTGAATTTATCGGAAAGCTATTAGAAAAGATTTTTAAGAAAAACTTATACAAAGTCAAAGAAAGATAGGAAAATGTGACTTTAATCAATAAGGTGATTAATAACTGTATTTATGGATGAGATGATTGATAAACGTGTTTATTAATAAGGTTATCAATTACCTTCTGAACAGAGCATGTAATTTTAAAGAAACAAGGAGATATTTATCAAACATTTTATCAAACAACATAAGTTTAGTAAAAACTATGAGATAGCATTACTTACTCAATTTCAGATCAAGTTATCAAAGATTATCAAAATCGATAAACACATTGATAAGCCAAAATGCTTTTTAACTGGTTATAGTGATGTGAAACTTGCCCATTTATCTAAGAGATGATTGAAAACCTCATTTATCAATAAGATAATCAATAAATGCTTATCAGTAATGCTAAATGCAGAGAAACTTACTATTTATCCAAAAGGTGATCGAAAACTTTGTTTATCTAACAAGTGATCGATAAAAGCTCAACAATAACTATATTTAGAGAATCTTAACTATTTATCTAAAAGGTGATCAAAAACTTCATTTATCCATCAAGTTATCAATAAACACTTATTAGTAATGGTATACAGAGAAAGGAGATCTACTTGGCTAAGCAAGACTATGATGATTCATTGTATGGCTACTGGGACCGATTTCAAGATCTACTTTCAAGATGCCCATACCATCAGATTCCTGATGAACAACTGGTGCACTACTTTTATGATAGGTTAAGAAACCAAGAGAAGGGTATGCTAGATGCTGCATCAGGAGGACCTCTGATTGACTCAACTACTGAAGAAGCTTGGGATCTAATCAAGAAAATGGCTTTAAATCATCAGCAATACAATGTCAGAGATACTAGAGGGGTGCATGAGTTAGGAGCTTCAACAGTTCATAATAGGAGAATGGACACTCTTGAGTCTAACGTCGATTCTATGGAAAGT
Source organism: Neltuma alba (assembly GCF_004799145.2). Taxonomy (NCBI): domain Eukaryota; kingdom Viridiplantae; phylum Streptophyta; class Magnoliopsida; order Fabales; family Fabaceae; genus Neltuma; species Neltuma alba. The sequence goes on from NW_021636860.1 coordinate 60,364, forward strand.
AAAGTGACCTCACAACTATCCCTCATCACTGCAGAGTTGAAGAATATGAGTATGCATCGACCACTAGCCCCTATAGACTTCACTGTACCTAGTTGTGAGACTTGTGGTTCAGTGATGCATATATCTACTGTCTGTCCAAGATGGTATAAAGAGGTATCTACGATCTACTAGGGTCGTCCAAATCAGAAGTGGGACCCCTATTCTAACACATACAACGAGGGATGGAAAGAAAACCCTCGACTTGGTTGGAGAAATGAGGAGAGTAGACCTCCAAATAGATTTCAAAGAGGTAGAGGAGCTGGTCCATCTACCAACTAGTTACAGAACTAACAGCAAGCCTTAACTATTCCACTAAAGAAAGACACAAATCAACTCTTACACAACATGATGGCATTGATGAAAGAAGAAAGGACCTCCAATGACAATTAGTTCAATTCCTTAGCTTCTCTGATTCAACAAGACTCCTCTAAGAATAATGACTGATTTAGTACTCTAGTGAAAAGGATGGAGCAATAGGAGATAAAGGCTGAGAACATCAATTCTTGTGTTACTCAACTATCCAATAACATGCGTGAGCAACAAGCCAAAAGCAATGGCACTATCCCCTCAAACACTTTAATAAACCCTAAGGGAATGCTATCACTCTTCGAAGTGGAAAGCAAGTGAAATTTAGTAATGAGGAGGAAGAGTTAGTTGATGAGGAGATTGTTAGTGGCAGTCTCACCCAAAAGGGGGGTGAATTGGGTGAGTTATAAAAATTTACGAAATTAAAACAAAGAACTATCAGAAACAGAGAGTGTAAGTTTAGAATGATTTCATCGTTGAGAGGAGGACACAAGATTTATACTGGTTCGGTCTCAACCACTTGACCTACATCCAGTCCTCAGAACACCTCTGAGTATTTCACTATGTTCCAAGATTGATCAGGCTCTTGGCGCCTCAGTACAGTAATTAAAGCTCTCAATCACTCCCCCTTACTTCTTGTAAGGTTACAGCCCCACTCAAGAGTCCATACCCTTGAGTATCACACAAAAGTGATTAATGAGTAGTAAATGAACTCTCTTACAGAGTGAATAAATGATAATCAATGACGCTTGGAGTTATGAAAGAACAGAGTATTGAATGCAACAGTAAAAATCAACAGAGGGTAGCTCACATATTCAATCTTTTCATTAATGCTTCTTCGCGCCTTTTATAGTTGAGGTCGTTTAGTAACCGTTAGACAGAAGAGCTTCTAGCCATTGTAAGTCTGGTTACATGTTTTTCTAGTTGCAACGGTTTCCGCCATTAATGCTTCTAACAAGGTAGGTTACAAACTACTTAGACAACCGTTGGAGTGCCGTTGGGATTTTCTTCGTAATCTGCAAAAATACATTAATTCAATAAGTTTATTCTTCATAGAATAAGATCAAGAGTAGATTCGACCAACTGATAATCGAATATTCATAGCTTATGATTTAAATCAATCAGTTGTCAGATGCACTGGGTAGTAACTGAACGTGCTTGATCGAAGTGTTGTTTGATTATTACTTGATCGATCAAGTTATCGATTATTCTGAGTAAAGACTTTGAACTAGAAAACTAAGATTATTGATCAAGTTATAGATCATTAGTTTATCGATCAGGTGATCGATAAAAGGAAATAATGATATCATACTATGATGCATAGACAATGAAGATCAAGGTTGCTGACTATATGATAAATTTTGAGAAACATCGAGACTTAAGGTTTAAACTGAAATTGCCTCATGATCAAACAAGTGATCGAACACTTGTTGATCGTTCAGGTTATCGATAAATAGAGTGTTATAGAAATGACTTTTGAAACACTGATTATCGAACACTTTATTGATAAATGGATGATGGATAACCTTATCGATAAACAGTAGACAGAAGTATATTTTGTGAAAACACAGACTATGTAAGTTGATCAAATAGATGATCGGTAAAGGGTTGATCGATAATGTTATCGATAAAGAGGTCTTTTCTTGTAAAACAAAAGAGCTGATTTATCGATCAAGTTATGTGAAAACAAGGTAAACATGAAGGGTGGTTATGGATAAGATTATCAATAATCTGATTATCGATCCGGTGATTGAAGAGCCATGATGTGACTGAGTTATGTTGATTATCGATCATGTGATCGATAATGTTCTTATCGATTAGGTGATTGATAAGCCATTGAAATAAGTTCCTGCATGAAAAGTTATGAGGCAATGTTCGATCATATTATCGATAAATGGTTGATCAATAATGTGATCGACAAATTGCGATAAAAACAAACCATAGAATGAGTAAAGTACATTACCATTTACCTGTCTTCTCATCGATAATCGGTTTATCGATCATGTGATCGATAAACACCTATTAATTTTGTATTTCCGATTATCGATCAAGTGATCGATAATTTATCCCAGATTTTCATATGCAACTAAGAATGATCGATCAACACATTATCTAACACGTTATCGATCAAAGTTTCTGCTGAGTTTACTTAATTAGACAGAGTTATTATCTATCAGCTTATCGACAAAACCTTGATCAATCAGATGATCGATCAACATGCTAAATCATAAATTACTCACTTTGTTATCATCAAAACCTTAAATCTAACATTCTCCCCCTTTTTGATGATGACAAAACATAGGTAAGAAATATTAATCAAATAACATCAGAAACAGTAAAATTAAGCAGTAGATAGATCGAAGTAAAATCAACTGTCAAAATACATCAGTCAAATGTAGTAAACTCAGAGCACATAGCTAAACATCAATAAAAACACATCAGAGTAAAAATAAAAGGAGACTCTAAGCATCAGAATTTTTCTCCCCCTTTTTGTCAACATCAGGTGGGGAAGAGGGAGGAGTAGAAACAGGTGGAATGGACAGGGGAATAGGAAGAGGGGGAAGGTGAGAAAGTGAAGAGAGTGATAGAATATGAAGAGAGGGAACTGGCTAGGGAATAGTGATCAAAGCCAAAGTAGGAGGGGTAGATGGTACAGATGGAGAAGTGGGTATAGTGGAAGTAGAAGGTCCAGGCTCATGATGAGGAGGAGATGGGGGATGATGGAGTAAGTCCTCAAAGCTGAAGGTAGTGCTGGGGGCAGAGAAGTTGTTGCAAAGAGAGGCTACCATTCCTTTGAGCTCTTGAATTTCTCTCTCAACATAATCAAATCTCTGAGAAACCTCCTTTTCCAAAACCATCATTGCTTGTCTGTGAAGATCTAGGATTTTGGAAATGCCCTCAAACTTTCCATCTGAGACTTCCCCATATTCTTGAGCAGTGACATAAACTCTCTTCTCAAACTCTTGAAGCTCGACTTGAAACATCTCCCTGAGAGATCTCTCCATGAATGAGGGTCCAGGGGTATGAGAAGGAGCTGCAATAGATTCGGCCTCATCCTGAGTCCTAGAGGTGCTGACAGCTGGTTGCTTCCCCTTGTCTTTCTGAGGTACTTTCTGAGATGGTTTGAAAGGTAGAGGAATCCTCATCTTGTGCAGCTGTGTAATCCCAAAAGCAGGAACCTTGGTCTTGGACTCTTCAGGCTCAAAAGGGGCAATGTTGTTTGCTTGTAGGATGTATGTAGCCAACTGAGGATAGGGGATCGGTATAGACTTGGATTTGTTGAGAACAGAATCCTTCATCTCATTATAGATCAAAGCCCCTATATTAATCCTTTCTCCACTGATTATCTGGGCCAGTAACAAGTAATCATCTTGAGTTAAGTGTAAGAAGCTCCCGGATTTATTGATTATACTTCTTGAATAGATATAGTGGATTATTCTATAATAATCACACATTTGTTTAGGTGGGAAATTTAGCTCATCGGGGTACTCATCACTTTGCATCAAAATCTTATAAGCCTTAATTTCATTCATATCTCCCCTTCTCACCGAATCTTGAGCTCCTAGCAACTCATTAATCTTATCAGCAGTAAGGTGGAAGGTTCTACCTCTAAGTTTGACCCTTAAATAGTCATTTACCAAATTGTCCTGCTCATCATATTCTTCTACTGATTCCATGTTACAATAGAACCTTTTAATCACTTCAGGACAAAATTCTCCACCAATTATCAGCCAGTTTGAATAATATTCCAGGAAATCACTCAAGTCCAAATTAACCTGAGTATTTTTTTCTTTAAGCTTTCTATATCCACAGAAACAACAGGGCAAAATCTCTGGTTTGCAAAATCATCCTTAAAACTTAGCCGAATTCACTTCCTTATCAAGGTTTCCAACTAGTAATTCAGAGAAATCAGATGGAATACCTTCAGAGGGAATTTGTTGTACGATCCCTTCACTGGCTCTCTGCATTTTCTGCATCGGTTGCTTGGGAATGGGAATTCTCAATACAGTCTCCACAGCTTTCTAAATTGAGGCTCCATCATCTGACTTGGTTTCGGATTCCTCAGTGACTATTGGTAGCTTGGATTTGGACTGGGGAGATTTTCTTGGAGGAGCAAGTTGCTTTTTGGTTCGACTTTCTTAGATTTTCAGAATACCTCTCTTCTTTTGGATGATTCTTCCCTCACTTTCGGTCTATATCGATTCTGAGTGCCCGAGGGAGTAGTGTTGCTCGATTGGACTTGCTTCTCTGAGCCTTCTTCCCTTTCCACATTCGACTGTTTCACCCATGCCATTTCTGAGGAACCGACGGACTTCAGAGAGAATAATGGGTTGGAAGTAAGTGTTTTGAGGTTGGTGGTAGTCGAAAAGGTGGTAAAGTGGGATTCGAGTGGATAGGTGACTAGAAATTTAAGGGAATAGTGATTTTTGGACCATTGCTAGAAACAGGGGAGCGGTTTTGATCGAGTTAGGGTTTGATAACTGACGGGGGGTTTTTGAAACTTTCAATGTTATAAAGTTCAAAATTATCGATCATGTTATCGATCATCGGATGATCGATCACGTGTTCGATAAATGTGAAGAACACATAAGAACACTAAAGGCAATTATCGATCACGTTATCGAACAATCAATTATCGAACATGTTATCGATAAAGTTAGTAGAGGAAATGCGTACCTGGTCTTTTTATAGATTATTTGATCGATAATCTGTTTATCAATCAGCTTATCGATTAATGCTTACCAAAATTTGAGTATATGTCACAAAAGACTTGTCGCTTCTGATCGATGTTCTGATCGATAATCCATTTATCGATCATTTTATCGATAATCATTGTTCTGAATCTCTCCACTTTCCACACATGCTGTATTTATCGATCAGGTGATCGATAAATTACTTCTATGTGGCTTCATGATTATCGATCTCTTGTTCGATCATTCCATACTCTGTTTACCTCTGTTTTTCTTCGACAAAACAGAGCTTCTTGCAAAACAAATTTCTATCCACTTCGATGCTTAAGTTAGTTATTTAATAATCAAAACATTAAATTTAAATATTGAAATTTGAGAGATAATGTGAGATTTCTTACAACTCATTGGGATTTACCATTCCCAATTCTCTTCAAAAGAAGTTGAACTTCTGTTGATCTAGAGGCTTCGTGAAGATGTCGGCTATTTGATATTCAGTAGGGATGAATTCTACCTTCACATCTTTCTTTTGAACATAATCCTGAATGAAATGATGTCGAACATCGATATGCTTAGTTTGGGCATGATGGACTGGATTCTTGGACAGACTTATCGTACTCGTGTTATCACATAGGATTGGAATCTCTCATAAGTTGATTCCTAGATCTTGTAGTTATTGCTTTAACCATAGAATCTGACCACAACAACTTGTAGTGGCCACATATTCTGATTCTGTTGAGGAGATTACCACAGTATTCTGCTTTTTGCTTGACCACGAGACAAGGCACCCTCCGAAAAATTGACATTGTCCACTGGTGCTTTTTCTATCTGTCTTATATCCTCCATGATCTGCATCTGAGTATCCCATTAGGTATTCTGCTCCCTTCTTTGGATACTAGATTCCCAGATTTTGAATTTCGACAAGATATCTAAGAATTCTCTTGATAGCTTCTTCATGTGACTCTTTTGGAGCTGATTAATATCTTGTGCACATTCCCACACTGAATTGTATATCTGGTCTACTAGCTGTGAGATAAAGTAATGAACTAATCATTCCTCTATATTTGGTCAGATTCACGTCCTTGCCGTTTTCGTCTATGTCTAGCGAGATGGTTGAGCTCATCAGAGCTTTTACACTTTTGGCATTTTCTAATCCATATTTCTTTAGCAACTCCTTCAGATACTTCGTCTGGGATATAAATATGCCATTTTTCTTCTGCTTAATTTGTAATCCCAGAAAGAAATTCAGCTCTCCCATCATTGACATTTCGAATTCTCCCTGTATTAGCTTAGCACACTTTTGACAAAGATCTTCATTAGTAGCTCCAAAAATAATATCATCTACATAAATTTGAACAATCAAAAGATCTTTCCTACTTCTTTTAATGAATAGAGTAACATCTACTTTGCCTCTTTCAAATCCTTTTTCTATCAGAAAATTGCTAAGACGTTCATACCAAGCTCTGGGAGCTTGTTTTAAACCATACAAAGCCTTTTTCAGTTTATAAACGTGATCAGGAAAGTTTGAATCTTCAAAACCAGGAGGTTGCTTAATAAAAACTTCTTCTAAAATATATCCGTTCAAAAAGGCACTTTTAACATCCATTTGATATAGTTTGAAATCTTTAATGCAAGCAAAAGTTAAGAGTACCCGTATGGCCTCCAATCTAGCTACTAGAGCATAAGTTTCTTCATAATCAATCCCTTCTTCTTGATTATATCCTTTAGCCACCAATCTGGCTTTGTTTCTGACAATTTGTACAGACTTATCGAGCTTATTTTTGAATACCCATTTGGTGTCTATGACCGGATGATCATTAGGTCTGGGTACCAGTTCCCAAACTTGGTTTCTCTCAAATTGGTTAAGCTCTTCCTGCATTGCGACTATCTAGAACTCATCGGATAGGGCCTCGTCAACATTGGTAGGTTCAATGTGGGATATGAACGCTGAGAAGCGCACTTCATTGAACACTTGTCTCCGGGTTTTGACCCATTCATTGACTTTACCAATGACTTGTTCTAGTGGATGGTCTCGGTTATGTCTCCAAGCCTTAGGCTACTCTAAATTTTCTTATGAAGAAAATTCATTTAAATCATTTTTATTTTCTAAATGTTCTTCTGAAGGTAATTTGTTTGAAGACTTGTTTAAATCCAATTTTTGAAAATTTTGAACGATCTCAGCATCATCATCTAGAGGTTTTAAAATCGATTCGGTTTCAGCAAACACAACATGTATTGATTCTTCAATTGTAAAAGTACGTTTGTTGAAAACCCTATAAGCTTTACTACGATTAGAGTAACCAAGAAATAAACCTTCATCAGCTTTAAGATCAAATTTACCCAGATTCTCTTTGTTGTTGTTGTGAATGTAGCATTTAATTCTGAAGATCCTTAAATGAGCTAGGTTAGGCTTTCTTCCTTTGTATAGCTCATACGGTGTTTTCCCAAGAAGCGTTCTGATGTAGGCTCTATTAGAGATGTAGCAAGCCGTGCTCATTACTTCTGCCCAGAATACTTGTGAAATTCCTTTCTCATTCAGCATTGCCCTTGCCATTTCTGTGAACACTCTGTTTTTCCGTTCGACAACACTGTTTTGTTGAGGAGTTCTTGGTGCTGAAAAATTGTGCTTAATTCCATGCTCGTCACAGTAGTCTGTGAATTTGTTGTTTTCAAATTCTCCTCCGTGATCAGACCTGATTGACACAATGGAAATACCTTTCTCATTTTGGACCTTTTTGGCAAAGACAATAAATGCATTAAACGTTTCATCTTTAGAGGAAAGAAACAAGAGGTCCAAGTGAATCTTGAATAGTCATCAACTATCACAAGAGTGTACAGATTTCCATTGAAACTTTTCACTCTTGATGGACCAACCAAATCCATATGAAGCATTTGGAGTGGCCTTTCGGTTGAGACTGTCTTCTTTGATTTAAACGAAGACTTTGTTTGTTTACCTTTCTGACAGGCGTCACAAATAATATCATGTTCATACTAAATTTTCGAAAAACCAACAACCAAATCCCTTTTAGTTAATTTTGAAAGTTGATTTATGTTAACATGTACAAGACGTTTATGCTAAATCCAACTTTCCTTCTTTTTACTAATAAAACAGTTTTCAGAAGATTTAGAGTCAATTTGAAGTGTATAACAGTTACCGTCCCTTAGAGCTCTCAGCTTTATATTCAACTCTTCTTTCTTCAATGGCAGGTCATCTTTACTTATTACTAAGCATTCTTCGGAATCAAATATCACCCAATTGTTTTTGTCGATACTCTAATTGATGCTAAGTAGATTGTGGCACAGACCTTCCATGTAGTATACATCTTCAACTTTCCTTCCTTAGTTACTTCCTATTTCTCTGATTCTAGCAATTCTTCCGGATTTATTGCCACCGAAACTTACTTTGCCTCCGTCTTTTGGTTTGAGTGATGTTAACTTCTCAGTATCACCCGTCATGTGTCTAGAACATCCACTGTCGATGTACCATTTTTCATTCTGGATGCTTTGAGGCATACCTGCAAAAAACACAATTATGTTTTATGTACCCATACCTTCTTGGGTCCTTTTTGGTTAGTATGAGTTGTCCTAGGCACATAAGTACCTTTGGGCACCCATTTTAATGTCCCGTAAGTTTCTTTCTTCTTGTGATAACAAGAAGAGGTTGTATGACCTTTACGGTTACAATAAGAGCAGAGTGCAAATGGATTAGAGGAATGAATGGTGTTTCTAAAGAATATAAGATACGATCGACCACTACTCTTTTTCCTTCCTTTCAACTTATCCTGAACAGGATCATATCCTATTCTGGTTTTATCCATCGAGCATCGTTGAGCTCCTAAAATCACTTTGAGCATCTCACTACCCTTCGTGAATTTTTCTAAGGTTTTTGTGAGATCCTCGGCCTTCTTTCTGTTCTTTTCACATTCCATGCATCCTGGACGCAGGACTACATTGTCTTCAAGCTTTGTTTGTTGTTCTTCTAGAAACTTTATTCTTTTCTTGGAGCTTACCAACTCCTTTGCAATTCTTACTAATTCCAAATGCAATGCATTGTATTCAGATTGTAATTCATCATAAGAGGGTTCAGAAGTAATTACCTCGTCTGTCTATGAGTCTTCATCTTCCTGAGCCACGAGACAGATGTTGGCAGTTTCTTCATCATCACTTTCTTCTTCTTCTGATGAAGAGCTGTCACCCCAGATTGATGTGACAAAGGCTTTCTTCTTTCTAAATCTTTCTTTCTTCTTTTTGCTTGACCACGAGACAAGGCACCTGCTTTGATGTGTCCTGGTTTCTTGCATTCAAAGTAGATGATCAGTTCTTTTGACTCATTTTGAGATGTCGAAATTATGCGTTTTAACTAGAACTTCCTTCCAGCTCTGCTCTTTCTACTCTATTTTATACCAGTGGTCCCGTCATGGGCTACCTCCAATGCTTCCCACATTTCCTTTGCGGTTTCTAGACTGGAAACTCAGAAGTATTCTTGTTGGCTCAGTGCACAGGTAAGAATATTGATGGCTTTGTCGTTTAGGGTCACCAACTTTCTGTCTTCTTCATCAAACTCGCTCGGACTCTTGCGTACTTGTTGCCCGTCTACGATCTTCATAGGGACATAATTACCATGCTCTATCACGTCCCATAATCCATACTCAGTTGCCTTGATAAAGATTTTCATCCTCATCTTCCAGAAGGTATAATTTTCACCATTGAAGCCTGGCGGTTTGGATGTTGAGCACCCTTCAGGCAGCACGCTGTCTCCGAATCCTGCCATGGGATCTCTCTTCGGACTGTTAAGTCTTTGCTGAAGAGCCTGCTCTGATACCAAATGTTAGTAGCAGTCTCACCCAAGAGGGGGTGAATTGGGTGAGTTATAAAAATTTACGAAATTAAAACAAAGAACTATCAGAAACAGAGAGTGTGAGTTTAGAATGATTTCACCGTAGAGAGGAAGACATAAGATTTATATTGGTTCGGTCTCAACCACTTGACCTACGTCCAGTCCTCAGAATACCTCTGAGTATTTCACTATGTTCCAAGATTGATCGGGCTCTTGGCGCCTCAGTACAATAATTGAAGCTCTTAATCACTCCCCTTTACTTCCCGTAAGGTTACAGCCCCACTCAAGAGTCCACACCTTTGAGTATCACACAAAAGTGATTAATGAGTAGTAAATGAACTCTCTTACAGAGTGAATAAATGATAATCACTAACGCTCGGAGTTATGAAAGAACAGAGTATTGAATGCAACAGTAAAAATCAAAAGAGGGTAGCTCGCCTATTCAATCTTTTCATTAATGCTTCTTCACGCCTTTTATAGTTAAGGTCGTTTAGTAACCATTAGACGGAAGAGCTTCTAGTAGTTGTAAGTCCAGCTGCGTGTTTTTCCAATTGCAACGGTTTCCGCCATTAATGCTTCTGACAAGGTAGGTTACAGACTACTTGGACAACCGTTGGAGTGCCGTTGGGATTTTCTTCGTAATCTGTAAAAATACATTAGTTCAATAAGTTTATTCTTTGTAGAATAAGATCAAGAGTAGATTCGACCAACTGATAATCGAATATTCATAGCTTATGATTTAAATCAATCAATTGTCAGATGTATTGGGTAGTAACTGAACGTGCTTGATCGAAGTGTTGTTCGATTATTACTTGATCGATCAGGTTATCGATTATTCTGAGTGAAGACTTTGAACCAGAAAACTAAGATTATCGATCAAGTTATGGATCATTAGTTTATTGATCAGGTGATCGATAAAGGGAAATAATGATATCATACTATGATGCATAGACAATGAAGATTAAGGTTACTTTTGATTTTGACACTCTTTAAATAGTGAAACAGGACACTTATGAAGGCTGAGAAAAGCTCGAAAGAAATATATGATAAATTTTGAGAAACATCAAGACCTAAGGTTTAAACTAAAATCACATCATGATCAAACAAGTGATCGAACACTTGTTGATCGATTAGGTTATCGATAAATAGAGTGTTATAGAAATGACTTTTGAAACACTGATTATCGAACACTTTATTGATGGATAACCTTATCGATAAACAATAGATAGAAGTATATTTTGTGAAAACACAAACTATGTAAGTTGATTGAATAGATGATCGATAAAGGGTTGATCGATAATGTTATCGATAAAGAGGTTTTTTCTTGTAAAACAAAAAGAGCTGATTTATCGATCAAGTTATGTGAAAACAACGTAAACATGAAGGGTGGTTATCGATAAGATTATCGATAATCTGATTATCGATCCGGTGATCGAAGAGCCACAATGTGACAGAGTTATGTTGATTATCGATCATGTGATCGATAATGTTCTTATCGATTAGGTGATCGATAAGCCACTGAAATAAGTTCCTGCATGAAAAGTTATGAGGCAATGTTCAATCATATTATTGATAAATGGTTGATCAATAATGTGATCGACAAATGGCGATAAAAACAAACCATAGAATGAGTAAAGTACATTACCATTTATCTGTCTTCTCATCGATAATCGTTTATTGATCATGTGATCGATAAACACCTATTAATTTTATATTTCCGATTATCGATCAAGTGATCGATAATTTATCCTAGATTTTCATATGCAACTAAGAATGATCAATCAACACGTTATCTAACACGTTATCGATGAAAGTTCTGCTGAGTTTACTTAATTAGACAGAGTTATTATCTATCAGCTTATCAATAAAACCTTGATCGATTAGATGATCGATCAACATGATGAATCATAAATTACTTACTTTGTTATCATCAAAACCTTAAACCTAACAAAGATTGAGTATGATGATGCCACCATCACCTACAAGGGTCAAGAACTCAAAGAGATCTAAGGAGAGACTACTTTAAAAGGAGTCTGCCACAAAGCATGATAGCAAGGGGAATACAAAGAAATCTGAACCAAGCAATCATGGAGCCTTGACCAATGAGGGTAAGGAGGTAAATATCAATAAACTCCCTTTTGCCCATTCTTAGTTGAAAAATGTGAAAATAGCTAATGAAAGGCAAGATAATGAGTTGCTTGAAACTTTTAGGAAAGTTGAAGTGAATATACCCTTGCTTGGCCAGATTAAAAAGATTCCCAAGTATGCCAAGGTTTTAAAAGAGCTGTGCACACAAAAGAAGAAATTTAAACCCAATGAAAGAGTTTTGTTACCCTCTAACGTGTCTGCCTTGTTTAAACCTCAAATTCCTATAAAGTGCCAAGACATTGGATCCTTCACTATCCCTTGCACTGTAGGAAAATTCACTATAGGGGAGCCTTGTTAGACCTAGGGGCGGCCATTGATGTCATGCCTAAGTCTATTTACACTTCATTTGGAGTTAATACTCTTAAGTCTACTACTGTTGTACTCCAGCTAGCTAATAAGACTATTAGGTATCCTGAGGGCATTATAGAGGATATTTTGGTCTAGGTTAAGGATTTGGTTTTTGCTGCTGATTTCTATGTGCTTGACATGTCTTTTGAGCTTGTAAATGACACCACACTAATCCTTAGTTGACCTTTCATAAGGACTACTAACACTATGATTAGCACGAAGGAAGGTACCATAACAATGGAAATAGGTGATCACAAAGCTTGTTTTAACATGTATGAAGCAATGAAACATCCTTATGAGGACTATTCACTTTTGGGTGTTTACATAATTGATATTGCTATTGAGGATGCATGCTCTGAATTTGAATTACAAAATGATTCCTTTTGCTCTGAACTTTGCTCAACTGATTCTACTAATGAGGATGAATCTATTTCTTCCTTTTCATCTCTTTATTCTTTTCCTTCTACTTATTCATGTGGAGGTGACGTGACATGCCTTGATTGTACAGTAATTAATTGTATGCTTTCAATCCTACACATATTTTCTATGTCATCTACTGATTCACATATGGATTCTATTTTTTCTATTATCAATGATGATCCTCTTGGGGAAAGGTTTTCTGCCAATGTTTGAGGTTACTCTAGTATTATGGAAGTTGATATTGTAGTGGAAATTGATGGAACTGATTCCACACAACCAAAGTGTTTAATTAAAGACAACAAAGATAGTCTACTTTTAGCTATTCCACCTGCTCATTTGATGCAGAGACACCAAGAATATAATAATTATTCTCAATCCCCTACATCTCCTGATTTATCTACTTTCAATTCTTTTTATGCCATGAGTTTCTTGCATAATGTGTTGTCTAATAATGATTCAGGTATGTAGAAGAATCTTTCCAAGGCAATTGCTGCTATAGATCAACTTGAAGTTGGTTCAACGCTTGGAGTGGGTGGAGATTGTAAAGCTGACCATATAGGACCAGAGCTATCATTGGTTGAAGGAAAGGGGAGTAATCTATTCTCTCTTGAACTTCATAAATTGATCCCTTTTGTTGTGCAACCACCTGTGCTTGATTTGAAACCCCTACCCCTTACTTTAAAGTATGCTTTCTTTGAGTCTAATGAGCAATTACCTGCTATCATTGCTAACTCACTGTCTGAGGGTAAGGAAGAGAGACTTTTAGCTATTTCGAGAGAGCACAAGAGGGCTATGGGGTGGACCTTAGCGGATATTCCAGGAATTAGTCCAGCTATTTGCACACATAGGATTCTACTTAGTGAAGGGTCAAAACTTGTGAGGCAACCCCAAAGACGACTAAACCCCCTCATCCTGGATGTAATTAAGAAGAAAATTACCAAACTCTTAAGTGCAGGGATTATCTATCCTATTTTTGACAATGAGTGGGTTAGTCTAGTACATGTAATACCTAAAAAGAGTGGGGTCACAGTGGTTAGGAAGATAGGGATGAGCTTATCCCTATTAGAGTGCAAAATTCATAGCTTGTGTGTATAGATTATAGAAGACTTAATGATGCCACATGAAAAGATCATTTACCTATTCTATTTATAGATCAAATGCTTGAGTGGCTTCTTGGAAAATCTCACTAATGCTTTCTAAATGGCTTTTCTAGCTATTTTCAGGTACCTATTACTCCTGGCAATCAAGACAAAACTACTTTTACATGCCCTTTTAGTACCTTCCCTTATCGAAGGATGCCATTTGGGTTATGTAACACTCCGGGCACTTTTCAAAAGTGCATGATGGCATATTTAGTGATCTTCTAGAGCAAAACATGGAAGTTTTCATGGATGACTTCATAGTTTATGGTGAGAGTTTTGATCAGTGCCTAAATAGCCTAGAGCCGGCTCTTGAGAGATGCATAGATAAGAAGTTGGTAAAATATGGAACTTTCAGATTCTATGCCTCAACTTTGGGAATTTATATCTCCTTGTGTACACATCTAATTGAGGTGATCTACCTCTCATTTTAAAACTCAGGAGTGTACTATAAGCTTTCCAAATTTTGTGATTTAACTCATTCAATTGATAGGTCAAATTGAAGCTCAAAACTAACTGCTTTAGAACCTATGTTTTATCTATTAAATGATTCTAGCTTTAATTCTTCTTAATTATTTTGGCATACATAACTTGAGCTTACTCATTCCCATTCATTCTCATATATTTCCATTCATTCCATAAGTATTCTACGCACATAAATTGCATTAAGGCATTCATAAACATAATTTACAAAATAAGAGAATTATACATTGAACATAATCTCATTCATTAACATCAATAATTCTCCACTTTCTTCTCCTTGCTTCACTTGCCATTATTGCCCACCATTGATTGATCTAAATGGTTGGTTAGGGAGGGATGAGATTTGGGAGAATCTTAGTAGCAAACAATACTATATTAATCATACTAGATGAATGCTAATGCACTACATGCAACTTGCTTATTCTCTTATTAATTAGTGACATATTAGCATGCTCAAAGCTAACTTCTTGATGCATGCCATGGAGATATAATCTACTCATCATGAATAGAAATTATAGCGGCTAAACATGTCACAATAACATTCAAATAATATGTACACAGTAACACACAAGCATACAACATCAAGCAATAACAATAGGTAAGTTTACTACCTTGCACTTCAAGCTTTTCTCTTGCTTTTCCTTTAATTCCCTTGACTTCCCAACCATGTAGGCATTCAGTCAATATCACCAAACATCCTCTTGGATATTCCAAGGTCCTAAACATAACTATATTGATCACACAATCCATTAGGAACAAGAGATTACACAAAGTTCAAGACTAACTTTCTTGAACTTAATCCTTTTCTCTTAATTTTTTGATTAATGTTTTAGCTTTGTAAAAATTGTTCTCTTAGACTAGTCCTACACAATTTTTCCCAAAGAATATAAATATCCACTTAGATTTATGAAAATCCAACTTATTCCTTCAAAAAATCAGTTTGGCCGAATAAGGGGTTTATAAACCCCAAAAATTCCAACTTTAATTTTAATGCTTCCAATACTTGTTCTTTAAGTTTATCCTATACTATTTTTCATTTTAAACACAATGGGAGCATCAAAACTATGAAAATCTAATCCTAGGGTACAGCTCTTGAAGTGGCCAAACAGCAAATACTAAATCCAAACCATACAATCTTTCAAATATCAACATAAAACCACTTAAAACAATCTTGAATCAAAGGGTTTTATCTAAATATAACATCAAAAATTCCACCCCCTAACCTTATACATTTTGGCCAGCACCAAACCCGAAGGAAAACCAAACTTTTCAATCATATAAACTAAGGAATCAAGGCAAGGAACAACATAGAACAACCTACTAATCTTATATCCAAGCTTGGTTGATCAAAGGAGGTAGCTTTCTCTTGGTTGTTCTTTAAGAATCCAAATGGCAAGAGTATCCCCCAGTGTTATTCAATTTGGCCGAAAATGAAGGGGGCTTGGTGGCTATTTATAAGCTAAATATTAACTAATTGCCATCCAAGTTCAAGAAAATTACGATGATGATATGTCAAGCTAGGATTTCTTCTTGTATTTTCTCTTCCTTTTATTCAAATAAAAAAGAAATGGATTTTAGAAGTCAAAATCCTCTCCATTCCTAGCTTGACAAGTGGCAAAATGAGAGCTAAGTAAAAAGATGTGTACTTTTCACCTTTTTCAATACCCTTTTTATACTGAAATTGCTTCGTCTTTTTCTATATCAGTGGTCTGAGCTTCCAAATTAATTTATGTCAAAGCCTTAATATTTTCTTATCAATTTTCCCTTCTAATGAGTCTTCCTTTACTCCCATAATGAATTTATATCATTAAAAGAGAAGAAAACCAATTTCTTTACTATATTAGTTTTTTTACTTAAGAGTTACTTTTTTGGGCCTCTGGGCTCATTAAAACTTTCCTGATTATTTTATAACCTCTTATTAATCCCATAGGAGTTTCATGAATTTTCTTGGGATTTATCTAGCCTCGTAAGTATTTATTTGGAGTTTTCCTGAATAAAACCCTAATTAGCATAATTGGACTTTAAATTCTTTTAAAGATTAACGAGGGGTATTTTGGGAATAAAACCACTTGTACAATGTCTTATAATTCTTAAGACACTTTATCCTTATTTTTTTCTTAATTTTCTAGGGCTCAAGACTATTTTCCATAATAAATATTTGACCAATTTTCATAATTAGTCAATATTCAATAATTATTGCTTTCCATCGTAGTTTTAACCTTTGAGCCTCGAATACTATCCAGAGACCTTTTCTCAACCATCCATAATTATTTACTAAATTTTGGAAATTTTTAACATATTTTTCTAAAATTTTCATATTTCTTCCCATTGTTTTGGCCCTTGAATGTCCTAAGATTCCCTTACTCTTAGTGTCAAGATTTTTGGGATGCTACAGAGGCTATACCTACTAGAAAGGATGATGCCCAAGCAGTGTTTAAATTTCTTAAATCCAATATTTTCTATAAGTATGGGATCCCTAAGACTCTAGTGAGTGATAGGGGTGCACATTTCTGTAATAGGATTGTTGATAACCTATTTTTAAAATTTGGTATCACTCATAAAGTCTCCATTGCCTATCACCCTAAACCAATGGTCAAGCTGAAATTTCAAATAGAGAAGTGAAACACATTCTGGAGAAGATAGTGAAGCCATCCAAGACTGGAGTTTACATTTGGAAAGGGCACCATAGGCCTACCGGACTGCGTACAAGTCACCGATTAGAATGTCTCCTTACCGCTTAGTCTTCAGCAAAGCTTAACACTTGCTAGTAGAGTTGGAGCATAAAGTATATTGGGCAATCAAGCAGTGCAACATTGACTTAGAGTCTTCTGGAATGGAGAGGAAGCTGCAAGTGCAAGAATTGGAGGAGTTAAGGTGACAGGCTTACAAGAACTCTAGACTCTATAAGGAGAAGACAAAGTTTGTGCATGTAACATCCTAATTTTTGGACCTAGAAGTACCATAAATAGCCTGAATTGGATAGACTACCAGACCCCTTTTTAGTAGAGGTTCTAAAGATGAGAAAGGAAGTTAAAGCAGTTTCAGGGACTAAATTGCAAAGTGAAAGTTTTAAGAGGGCTAAAGTGTAATCAAAGTTAGAAGCTCCAGTAAAGTCTCAAAGGCTTGAAAAGAGAAAAGAGGCTAGATATAGACCAAAGGTTAAGTTAGAAGCCTCAAAGGGATGGTTTTATGAGGTTAAGCCTAAGCATTTGTAAAACCATAAATTCATAAAGTTACGGCCATCAGGGGTAAAAATGGAAAGTACATAGAAAATTCTAAGAAAATCCCAAAAAATAGAAAATAATATTCTAAGACTCTTTTGTGAAGAGAAATGATAAAAATACCCCTAAGATAGCTTAAATGAAATTTATAAGGTTATGGCCGGTAAAAAGTACACTACTTGAGGTAATTATTTAAAATAGCAAGAGACCTCAAAAATGTATGCAAAAATGAGATTAAAGGGTTAAAAGGTTGTACTAATTTATAAAATTAGTCATGACCCTAGAAGGCCAGCAGAATGGCTTTAACATTTTCTAAGGCCAGAACTGCAGTTTGTGGGTTTGTTATGGGAAATTTAAAAAAAAATACTTATGGCCTGAGTTATGATTTGAGAAAATTCATAGATTTTCTACAGAATTAAATGAATTTTATGGTATAAATAGATGAACTTTTGGAGCTCAGGATTGGATAAAATGCTCCAGTCAAATGTTAAATAATTAATGTCCCTTAATTAGGAGACAAAGTTAGAAAATATCTTAGATATTTTGAGGAAGACAAGTTCAACTTGAATTCTCTTCTTCTTTCTTATGTGCTTTATTTATGAGGGTCATAAGTCATCATATGAGTCACCAGAAGATATCTTTTGGGTAGTAAAAAAATTAGAATGCAATACGGGTAAGTGTTAAACAGTTCCCTATCTACTTGGCAGGGCAAAATTTCTATGATATGACTCAATAAGGTTAACAAATTGTTCAATAGTGTTGACTATTTTTTTCCCCTCTGCTCCTTTAGGGTGGTGCCATATATGTACCTTTTATTGGCCAGAATTTTAAGAAGAAGCTGTCCCGGCAGTACAGGGTAAGTCGGGACCCGAAAAGTATCCGATACGGTGCAAGATTGGCTTGATAGGTGGAGAAATAATTAAGAAAATATTTTTGCACGAATTTTCCCTTTATTTCCTCCTTATTTTAATGCCAAGTTGTTAGAAGAATCTAGAACAATCAAGAAGAGTATAGAAGAACCTAGAGGGATCTAGAAATCTCTAGAAGCATCTACAAGCTTCTTGAAGCCATGACTCACCAAGACACTTGTCATCTTCTTAGGCTATGTTGCTTAAGATGTGTACACATGGAAGGGTGGTTGAATAGAGGGCTAAGATGAGCTCTTATTCAAGAAGGCCATGTGTGGCATTATGGAAAGTATGAAGCCTATAAATACCCCCATCTATAGTTCATTTTCATGCAAGACCATTTTAAGAGGAGAAACTCTTGCAAAATCAAAACTAGAGAGAGAAAGAAGAAAATTCTAGAGAGGGAAAGTGACTTGGAACCAAGGTAAGGCTTCCAAACTTCTCTATGTTGGTTTATGGTAGTTATATGTTGATTTTATGATAGTTTGATGATGTTGGGAAGTCATTTTCCTAAGGGGAAGTGCTGCCCAAATTTTATCAAAATGATAGGGAATAATTTTATAAAACTAGAACATCAATCTAAAAATTAAGAGAAAAGGGTTAAGTTCAAGAAGGTTAGTCTTGAACTTTATACAATCTCTTGATCCTAATGGATTGTATGACCAATGTGACTATATTTAGGACCTTGGAACATCCAGGAGGATGTTTGATGATGTTGACCGAAAGCCCTTATGCTTGGGAAGTCAAGGGAATCAAAAGAAAAGCAAGAGGAAAGCTTGAGGTGCAAGGTAGTGAACTTACCCTTTATGTGCTTGATGTGGTATGCTCATGTGTTGGTTTGTATTTGTTGTTTGAATGATATTGTGACATGATGATTATTGCTGGAAATACTATTTTTAATGTTCCCATGGCCATGCATTTTTATACCAAGCATAAAGCATGATAGCTTGTCACTAGTTAACTTAAGTTTATGAAAAACTACATACAATACACTAGCATCCATCTTGTGCATGTATGTGGTAATGTGTGCTACTAAGATTCCCCCAAATCTCACCCCTCCCTAACCAACCATTTAGGTCAATCAACGATAGGCAATAATGGCATGAGAAGCAAGGAGAAGTAAGTGGAGAATTATTCTTGTTAATGGATGAGACTGTTGACGAATGTATAATTCTCCTATTTTATAAACTATGTTATGGATGCCAATGATGCTATGTATTTAATTATAATCTTTATGGCATGAATAGAAATGTATGAGAATAAATGGGAAAGAGTAAGCCCAAGTTATGTATGTTAAGGAAATAAAAAGAATTAAAGTAAAGAGTAGTTAAGGGGTAAAACGTAGGTCCTAGAGTAGTGAGTTTGTAGCTCCAGTTTGACCTATCAAATGAATGATTTTAGCCATGAGATTTGGCATACTTATATTACACATCCCAAACTTTAAAATGAGAGGTAGATCACCTCAATTGGATGTGTATACAAGGAGATATGAATTTTTAAAGTTGAGGAACAGAATCTGGAAGTTCCAGATTTTACCAAATGAACAGTAAGGTTTTCAAAGAAACCTAGGCTCAAATTTCAAGGCAACCAGTCCAGAAAATATTTTTTCTCAAAATTTTATCCAAAGGGATTTCCATAGAACTTGGAATCACTCAATTTTGATTTTTTTACAATTAGTTATGAATTCTTAAAATTGGCAAAGATTTCAGCGAAATGTGACTAGTATGCAGAAGCATTCTGTGACTTGAGGTTGCAACCTGAGAATTTGAGGTCATGACCTGGAGGTAAAAATGGCCTCTGTGACCCCAAGTTGTGACCTGGAAGCACCAAGTCACAACCTGAACTAGGAAAATAAAAAATTTTCAAATTTTTAAGCCTTTTCTCATACTTAAGGGTCATATAAAGTTTTAAATGTGATTTTTCATAACTTGTAGTCTTCAAAAGTGATTCCAAATGCTTCCGCAAGGCAAGTTATTTGGTATAAACATAAGGTGTTGCAGTGCATGATAGAGGAATTCTAAGAAAGTATTTTAACGTTGGAGATAGAGTGCTATTGTATAAGGCCCGTTTCACCGTCAAGCAAAGGAAATTCAACACCTGTTGGGACTGGCCGTACACAGTCACGAAGGTGCACAACTTTGGCATGGTGAAGCTTTTACATAAAGAGACTAGAGCCAAGCTTAAAGTCAATGGCCATCTATTGAAGCTCTATCATAAGAATCAAAAACCTCATTAGCTCCCAAGTTGTTTCTTTTTTTTCACTTGTTTACTTACTTTTGCCCTGTTATTGCTTGTGATATGTTTTGGTGCATTGGTATATTGAATGAGTGTAGGGAGGAACTCCTTCAGTAGAAAAGTAGCTTAATTTTAGTTTAGCTAGTAGTTTTGAATTCAATAACATCTACTTTTAGTTCTATACCTTGCTTTCCTCCTGCTGTGCTTAATTGCTATGGTGATTGAAACTGATAAATGACATAATTTCATGTTTAGAAAAAGATTGCTACTCTTGATTGTGTTATGCTTTCTTCTCTTGAGCTTAATCAGCACCTTATGATCCTGTTGTATGCACTCAAAGGTTTCCTGAGTATCCAGTTTGTCTCCTGTGTTTGTGTGTTCTGTTTGCTTTCTCCCTTCTGTTAGTTTTTGTTTTGTGCTTATGTGTCTCGGGATACTTTCACCACGGTGTTAACACCACATCACCACTATGAAATCTCCTCGTGTATGTGTGCTGCTTTAGGGATAATTTTACTAGGTTGAAGATCTACCTTCGTCACGGCCAACTCCCTGACTTTTGGTTGTGTTCTTCTCGGGACACTTTCATCGCGGTATGGCCTCTACTTTACTATGATGAAATACCTTGTATGTACTTTGTTCCTCTTGGGACGCTTTCGTCGTGGTGAATGTAATCATTCACGGCAGTGAAGCACTAAATCTTATGCAGACCACATTCCTTTTAACCCTATTTTTAATAAGCCAATTACCTTTCTACCCTTCTTAACTATCTACCCATTCATATTCTATCACTCCATTTTCATCTTTTCATTTCCCCATTACCCTTAACCATCCCTATTCTCGATATTCAATTCTAATTTGCTAAAACTGTCACCTCTTTCCCCTCTGGTTTGTATTCTTTTTTTTCTCTCTATCTTCTCCTGTATTCGGCCGCAATTCCTCTCCAGTTTTCCTTGCTACCTGCCATTCTCTCCACGGTTATCCATTGTCCCTGTATTGCAATTCTTCTTCACTTCCTACTTTCTCTTTCTCTATGTAAATCTTCCTTGTTCTTATGTAAGTTTTGCTCTTTTTCTTTCTTTTTCTGTTAGGTCTTTCTTTTCTCTGTTTTTAGTCTTTCTTTAGGGATTGTTAAATTTTCTATTTAGTTCCTTTGTTTAGTTGTTGGGTTGGGTTGTTTTTGTTTCAGTTTTTTGTTACATAAGTCTTACGTTATCTAATGATTCATAGTGTATTTTGCTTTTCTTCCATTTTTTTGTCCAATTTTGAAAGTTTATGGTTATTTGAAAACCTTGGAAGCATTAGGTAACTATTTTCTATTGCCTACGTTGTTAGTTTTAGTTTTTCTAGGGTAGTTGTTGTTGTTCTGTTTATATGTGTTTAGTTTGTTCTAGTGTGCTCTGTGTTTCAGGAAAATGCCTCGTACCAAGAACCCTTCACCTCTTTCTGAATCTGATTCTGAGGATGAGTATACCTTCGAAGAGCTTTATGAAAAAAATTGACTAGAGACCTCTCCTTAAGGAGTGACCCTTCCCCTTAGACCCCCCAAACAACCCTTTTGTCTACCAACTTCAAGCATCGTAAGTAACTGGTTTGGTTCAATAGCATTCTATGGGTAATGACGCCTTTGTTCGCCATTTCTATACTTATGCTTGATTTAATGGCTCCTTGACCATTGATTTTCATAATGTTCGTGTTTGCCATTCCTTTACCACTGATAACATCTACTACCATTATTGTCTTCTACCTTGTCACCACTACCATTATACGGAATATAAAAACAACTATCCTTTTGATGTTGTTGTTTAAACCATCTTTCATGAGGGTGCAAGTTGGCATCACCCCCTACCATAAAATCTACCTTAAGCGGTCTGAATTTCTACTTGAGGCTCCTCCCTGGCTGCATTTAGTTTGCAATAATATCCTGCCTACCACCCACCTAGCTAACGTCCCTAAGTGCTAAGGCTTATACATTTACCTCCTCATGACTAGCCAATCATTTGATTTAGTTGACACCATTTACTCAGCCCTCTATGATGCCATAAATACTCCCAAACTCACCAACAACATTATTTTCCCACACCTAATCACTGACCTCTTCCACACTGCCAATGTCCTTGAGTATAATAATGATAGTTACTTCAAGCTAGCCCCCCTCTTTAAATATGACCGCCTCAAATAGCCCGTCATTGGCCCAACCCCTCCCATCTAACTTGTTTATGATGTTGGTGTAGCCCTTGCTGCTGCTGCCGCCCAAGCTCAGGAAGGCTAAGAGGGCCAGAAAGCCTAGGAAGCCCCTGAACCTATTACTTTAGACACCTTGGCTAATGATATTAACGGACTTACTGAGGATGTTCACCAGCTACGTGTTATACTACTCTAGGAGATGAAGTATCAGAAGTGTAATATCCCAGCTTTTGGGCCTAGAAGTACTAGAAGTAGCCTGAATTGGATAGGCTACTAGACCCCTTTTGAGCAGAAGTCCCAAAGATGAGAAAGGAAGTCAAAGCAGTTTTAGGGACTAAACTGCAAAGTAAAAGTTTTCAGGGACTCAAGTATAATCAAGTTAGAGGCTCCAGTAAAGTCTCAAAGGCCCAGAGAGAGAAAAGTGGCTAGATACAAGCCAAAGGTTAGGTTAGAAACCTCAAAGAGAGGATTGTATGAAGTTAAGTCTAAGCAGGGACTAAACTGTAAATTTAGAAAGTTATGACCAACAGGGGTAAAAATAGAAGAGTATACAAAGAATTCCAAAAAAAAAAAGAGAAATAATATTCTAAGGCTCTTCTATGAAGAGAAAAGATGAAAGTACCCTTGAGGCAGCTTAAATGGAATTTATGAGGTTATAGCCTGTAAAAAGTATACCGTTGAGGTAATTATTTGAAATAGCAAGAGACCTAAAAAATGTATACAAAAATGAGGTTAAATGGTTGAAAGGTTGTACTAATTTATAAAATTAGTTCCGCAACCAAAAGGCCAGTGGAGTGGCTTTAATAAATTAAAATGCCGGTAATGCCGATAAAAGGGTATTTTAGTAAATGAATTTTTATGCAAGGCTTAAAGGAAGTGTTATGGCTTAAGAAAATTCATAGATACTATTTAGAATTAAAAGGAATTTATGGAGTAGACAGAATAATTTTCTGAGCTTTGGAAGGCCATAAAGAAAGCCGGAGAAACGTGAGCCAAGTAAATTCGGAGGAAACTTAAGAATTAAGTTTGATCCAATAGCTAGGATCTAATCTCCTTTCTCCTCCACCACACTTGTGACACTTGGCATCTTCTAGAAGGATGAGGTAAGGATGATGCGAGAATATGATGCAATGATGATGTAAAAGTCAACTTAGAGTTCTAAAATTGCCCTTACCCTTTCTATTAGCCATCAAGGGCATTTTGGTCCATTTAAGCCAAATTTTTGGCTATAAATACCCCACCTTGGAAGAGCATTTTGGCAACCATTTGTAGAAGCAAAAATCTACCAAAATTTAGAGAGAAAAATGTAGGGGTGAAGGCCAAGAAGAAGGAACAAGATTCAAGCTTCAAGATCAAGGTATGTGATGGTTATAGCACCTGATTTGATGCCTATTTCGAATTAGTTTCTCTTTTTATTTGATTCTAAAATTTGGCATGTTTAAAGTAAACTCTGTAAGATTTAAATCTATGGGCAGAAAACTTCATTTGGATGTGTATGATTTATGGTGATTTTTCAAATTTAGGGTTTGAAATCTGGAAACAGTGTTTAACCTTTGAAAGATTATCAAGTTCCGTACAATTCCAGTACTGTTTAGCATATAATTGGTTCCTGAAACTATTTTTCCTTTAAATTTAACTTAAGGAGCTTTCAGCGAGACTTGGAACCACTCAATTTGGATTTTTCTAGAATTAACTATGAATTTTCAAAGTTGAGCAAAAATTCTGGAATTCATGCGTGAACAGTACCTGTGAAGCAAAATTTTCAGATTTGATCTTCTTGAATCTAAGGCCATCTAAAGTGGTCCTAATTAACAAGAAATGGATATTGAGGATGGGAAATGATGAGATTTATGGTAGAAAAGCTAGAAAGAAAACCCTAAAACCAAGAGAAAGGGTTGAGGTTCAAGAGAGCTAGTCTTGAATATTATGTAATCTAGTGGTTCTAATAGATTGTGTGATCAATGTGACTATGTCTAGGACTTTGGAACATCTAAGAGGATGTTTGGTGATGTTAACTGAATGCCCACATGGTTGGAAAGTCAAGGGAGTCAAAGAAAAAGTAAGAGGAAAGCTTGAGGTGCTAGGTAGTGAACTTACCTATTGTCATTGCTTGATGTTGTATGCTTGTGTGTTGCCGTGTACATGTTATTGAATGTTATTGTGATATGTTTTAGCAGCTGTAATTGCTATTCATGATGAGTAGATTATGTCTCCATAGCCATGCATCAAGAAGTTAGCTTTGAGCATGCTAATATGTCACTAATTAACAAGAGAATAAACAAGTTATGTGTAATGCATTAGCATCCATCTAGCATGATTAATATGGTATTATTTGCTACTGAGATTCTCCCAAATCTCACCCCTCCCTAACCAACCATTTAGGTCCATCATCAATGGGCAATAATGGCATGAGAAGCAAGGAGAAGAAAGTGGAGAATTATTTATGTTAATGAATGATATTATTATTCAATGTGTAATTCTCCTATTATGTAATTTATGTTGTGGATGCCAATGATGCCATGTATTTAATTGTAATACTTATGACATGAATGAAAGTGTATGAGTATGAACAGGAAAGAGTAAGTCCATGTTATGTATGCCAAAAAAATAAAAAGAATTAAAGTAAAGAGATGTTAAGGGATAAAATGTAGATCTTGGAGCAGTGAGATTGTAGCTCTAGTTTTACCCATCAAACAGATGAGTTAAGTCACGAGATTTGGCAGACTCATAGTACATATCTCATGATTTAAAACTAGAGGTAGATCACCTTAATTGGATGTGTACAAAAGGAGATACGAATTCCCAAAGTTGAGACATAGAATCTGGAAGTTCCAGATTTTACAAAATGAACAGTAATATTTATTGATTAAACTGTATGAATTGGGAAAATATAAGTCTAATTAGATAATTTTTCCTTAAAGAGAATCAAAATATCTTTTTACAGAATTTTAGAACACCTCAATACAATTTTTATGGAATTAGTTATGAATTTTTGAAGGTGGGCCTATAATCTGGAACTTAAACAGTGAATAGTAACTGAAGTAATTATGCTGAAATTTTAAATCCATAGGCTTGTGTATGATCTGCTTGAACCATAACGCTTATGAATGCGTGCTCTAAGGGGTTAAAAGTAGGACATTTCAAGAAGGATAAAGATGCTATTTATGATTGGGACCAGCCTTATCATCGTCGTATGGATGCTTTGATTGCTAAACACTTACAATTGCAATTATTCTCTAATGAGGATGAACTGATGAGTGGTGCTGGCATATTTGGGGTTGGTGTGACACCTTATGTTTATACCAATTAACTTGCCTTGCGGAAGTATTTGGAATCACTTTTGAAGACTACAAGTTATGAAAAATCAAGTTTGAAAATTTTCTTTTACGAATTACTATTCATTGTAACCCAAACATGTGGTAAACTTCAAAAATTCATAACTAATTGTAGAAAAATTGAAATTGAGTGATTCCAAGTTCTATGGAAAGCTCTTTGGATAAAATTTTGAGAAAAAATAGTTTCCAGACTGATTGCCTTAAAATTCGAGCCTAGCTTTTCTTGGAAAAGTTACTGTTCATATGATCATTTTTCCATTTTCCACTTATTTTAGCCCAACTTTGGAAGGGCATAATTTCTTGTGTGGTTATCAGGTTCAGGTGAACCAACTCTCATCTTAAAGAGAAAAATCCCATGTATTTGCTTACCGAATCTTATGGCTATACTCACTCAATTGCTTAATTTGACTTTGATCAAAGTTTAGGTTTATAATGTTGACTTTTATCCCCCTTGGAAGGATAAATTGTCTTACTTGACCAATTACTTTCATACTAATTCTGCTACCATATAATCAAGCATATTGGACAACACTAGCATGCTTTCACATATTAACACATAAGCTAGCGTATATCCATAACTTAAAACCTTAAAGCATACTCTTAATTACATTCATCCAACATAAGGTTTTTCTTCATTCTTCTTCTTCTTCTTGAGGCAAACTTAACTCTCCACTATAGCTACTTCTTTTCCTTTGCTCTTGGAGGTTGAAGGCCCTAGTGTCACATCCAGTAATATGGCATTTAGGAATAGGGATATTCCTAAATAATTAAGGATAAAAAATGACAAGGAGAAATAGAAGAATTTTTATGGAAAATAATTATTATAATTTTACAAGCCAATTATGAAAAGTTTGACTAATTAAGGAAAATTAGTGAAGAATAATTATGGAAAAATATTTTCAAGCCACAAAAATTAAGAAAAAATAAGGACAATGTTCCTTGAGAATTATATGGGATTATAAAATTGGTTTTATGACCAAATTGTCCTTGGATAAATTACAAAGGAATTTAAGGGCGATTTAAGCTAGTTTAAGGTCCCTTATTTGGAAAATTCCAAATAAACATTTTTAAGGAGAATAAAATCCCAAGAAAATTTTTATGATATCCCAAGGAATTATAAGAGATTATGGAATTAAAAGAAGACCCTCAAGTATCCAAGATTTTTCCCAATTCCCTTGAGAAGTGGAAAAATCACTAAAAAGAAGGAAATTAGTTTTCCTTTGATTTAATTATTGGGAAATTAAATTTGAGACAAAGAGGGAAATTTGGAAAGATAAAAATGAGAAGAATAATTTATAGATCTAATAGAAAATAATTACAGAGGCCAGAGTACTGTAATTATACAAAAGAAGTTAAACCCGGAATAAAAGTGCACCGACAAAGTGTTAATCAGAATCTTGCACTTCGCTTGGCCCATAAGTTGCCACTTGTCATGCCTTCAATGGATCGTAATTAAAGCTTTCCAAGTGTCAAGCCACCAATAGAGAGGATCTTGACTTTGGAATTTAATTACATTATGATTTAAGTTAATTAAGAGAGAGGATTAAGACTAAGTAAGCATTTGACACTTGGCAAATCATTAATGATGGTTGGTGGGATATTTTGCGAACAATAATGAGCTTTTCCTTCCCCTAAATCGGATCATATTTTGTCCAAGGCATGAAGAGAGGGAAAAAGAGAGAGCTTGAAGGGAAATCAAGCAAAAAGCAAGCATATTTGATCTTCCAACTAAGATCTAAGCTTGGTAAGTTGTCTTAAGATATTCCTTGCTTTGTTTTATTGCTTTGTATGGTTGAAATTTCTGGTTTTCCCTCTTTACTTGGAGCTGGCCGAAATGCTTATGAGGTAGGGGAGGAAGTTTTATGGTCCAATCTTGCTAGAACACTTCAAAGTATGGTAGATCCTAGTGGTTACAAGTAGTTGTAGGTTGATCTTGGAGTGTTTCCTTGGTTGTGTTGCTTGAGACCCATTTCGGCCAAAGTAAGATCTGAACCCTAGGATGTGTTTTTCAAAGTTTTAAAGCTTCCATTGTGTTCAAAATGGAAAATAGTATAGGGTAAACCTAAAGAACAAGAGTTGGAAGCCATAGAATCAAAGTTGCAATTTTTGGATTTTTAACCCTAATGGTTCTGTCAAGATAAAACTAAGAGAAGGAAATTTATTTTGTTAAATCCAAGTAGATATTTGGAATCTACATGAAAAATCATGTAGGAATAAGTCAAGAGAGAATTTTTAGGGTTAAAGGAAATAAACTCTAAAAATTCAAGAATAAAGTTTGAAGCTTTAAGGGGTTTAGGAATTACTTGAGTTATGTTATTGATTCTTATGTGGAATGGTTGATGATTCTTGCTGTCCTTTTTGTGGATTGCCATACTAGGGTTTGGCATTTGTGGAAGCAAGAAAGAAGAACAAGAAAATCAAAGAGCATTGGATTAAGGTAGTAAGATTTAATTAACCTTAATATTGAGTATTGCATTGATTGCTATGCAATTTCATGTGCTATTATGTGGTTGAACTAAATGATGATAATGGTGATGATTGTGTAGCTATACTCCTTACTTTATTGCCTTGGCTATTGCATGTTAGAGTGCTATATGTATGAGGTAAAGTAGTTTCCTATTGGTAGCAACATGTTGAAATGCTTGTAATTGATGCATACTGATGTTTTGGTTGATTGATCTTGCTACTGGGATTTCTTAAAATCTCATCCCCCAAATACAATCTAAAATTTTAGGGCCTAAAACTCCCAAGGGCAAGCTGCATATTGGAGGCTAAATTATGGTGTCACACCATAAAAATTCGTAGACTCTTGGTTATGTATAAATATCAATGGTTGGTGCTGTAATCTCTAAGCAAGACGTCTGTTTAGGGCCATGTTCTATTAAGTTACCGAACAAATTTCCACATGAAATTTGATATACTTAAATACCATGTCCTGAGCTTCAAATCCATAGGTAGCACATTAAAAATGGCTAACTACACGATTTTTAATGATTTTTCAAAGTTAAGGTTCAAAACCTGGAAAAAGGATTTTTGCCAAATAGACAGAGGTGAATTTCACAAAATCCTGACACTTTTGCAAATGGAATTGGTTCATAAGCTTATTTTTATTTAAAATATGATTCAAATATCTTTTTATAGAATTTTGAACCACTCCATTTTAATTTTTGTAGATTAAGTTATGAATTTTTTAAGTTGGGCCAGAAAACTGGATTTTTACCTAATGAACAGTAAAAATCCGAAAATCAGCATTTTTCATGGATTTTTGAGCCCAAGACGATCCAATGTGGTCTAAAATGGTTTTAATTAAACCCTAAGTGGATCCGATAGTAAGTTGTGACACTTAGGGTTTGTTAAGTATGGGGGTAAGATTCTTGGGGAATCTTAGTAGCACATTGCGTACATTACTATGGTTACACATCACAATGTAATTCAAGCTACATGCATACATACATACTTGAGTATTATGTACTTTCCATGGAAAAACATAACATCATAATATAACATATCATCTCAACCTTGCATAAACCAAGGTATATATGCATGGAGGCATCATGGCATAACATCATAAGACATAGCAATGAACATACAATGTATAGTAACTCTAACAAGCAATGGAATGCAAAAGCTACCTTGTTGGCTTTCCTTCCTCTTGAACTCTTTTCTCTTGACTAGATCTTTGCCCCTTTGTTGTGTATAGCCTATTAGGTAACCAATGACACAACATTAAGCATTACTTCAACTCCATAACTTAACATAACCCTTTAAACCCCTTTTTTTCTTGACTTTTAGGGTTTATTTTTCTAGCTTTGATTCTTGAACTTTCTTGGGCCTTTCCTATATAATTTTCCATTTAGAATTCATTTATCATATTATTTTTATGAAAATCCAATCCCTTCCCATTGAACTTGACTTGGCCGAACCATAGGGATAAATAGGTTCAAAATTTTCATTTCAATTTTTAATGCTTCTAACATCCCTTTCTTAGTATATACCTACACTAAATCATCATATAAACTCATTAGAAGCATCGAATTGAATTGAAACATCTTCTCTCCTACATTTCTCAATTTGGCCGAACCATATATATAATTATAGGGAAAAGGATTCTCAACAAAACTAACATGTAATCACTTAATCCTTAACCTTTAACCCTGCTTAATCTTGACCATACTTCATCTAAACCATTCCCTGTCATTTTGATAAAATTTGGGCAGCACTTCCCTTTAGGAAAATGACTTTCCATCATCATTAAAATAGCACAAAGCCTACATATCATTATTATACTTGAAATAGGAGAGTTATAGAAGCTTACCTTGCTTCCAAATGACTTTCTCTCACTAGAAATCTTCTCCTTCTCCTTCTCGCTACTGTTGGCCTCTTTACTTTGCTATTATCTTTGTGTTTGTATTGATCCCCCATGCTTTATCTTACTTATCTTCTCTGTTTTACTTGCACTTGGTCACTCTCTTCTCTCCCTTCTATGAATTCGATGTATTGTGCTTTAATTTCAATTGGACTTCGCAACTTCCGGTTCACTTTGTGATTAGTTTATGCTGTATTTGTTTCAACATTAAGGACAATATTTTGCTTAAGTGTGGGGGAGGGATTCCATTTTGGATTTCAGCAAAAGCTTTTTCATGCATCTATTTTGGCCCTTTAAGTGCTTTTACACTGGTCATTTGTGTGTATTCTTGAAACTTTTGAGCTTAGTTTTTAGGGGAATTTGAAATTACATTGTACTTTGCCATTTTTTTTCCACAACACTGCCTACATTTGTCGTGGCCATCCTATGGTTTCCCCACGGTAAAGAGCATATTTCACCTTCTTGCTTCTCAACCATACTTCATTACAGCCAACTTCTGGTTTCACCGCTAAGAAGCAGGGTTTGTTTCCAGGTTTTTCTTTCAATCAACTTTCACTGTGGCACACTTATGTCCTCACCACAACAAAGCCTTTGATCTTAAAAAAAAAAAACTCTTTTGCTTTTTCAGACCCCTTTTTGCTTTGCAATTTCATTGTTTTAATTCCCTCATTTGAAAATTCCTCCAATTTAGATTCTCAATACTTTGTTAAATTTTTTAAAAAAACTTCAAGTTTTACATGTGCTTTTGGAAGGCCGTCCATGGTTTTGAATGATGGTTGATCTTAGCTAATTCAATCTCTACTGTTTTCAATAAGAAGTAAATGAGGGTGCACTTTGAAAGTAGGATTATGCGTTTTTAAACCTTGAGATTGAATAATCAAGATGTTAACCTTGTTGGAAGGATATTTGGGCCTGAATTCATTAAATTGTGTGAGTCTGCTTAATTTCATATCTCTTTAGAACTTGTCTTAATTCTTCATCAAGGCTTGATGGATTGATATTTTGTAAACATGATAGAGGCATTCATTTCTAAACCCTTCTTACCCAGACACAAGCCCAAATACTTAACCATTGCCATCCCTTTTGGACCATCTTTTTTAGTACCTGCATACTTTTATAAATTGATATAAGCATTTTATCTTCAGCTATATATTAAAAAAAAAGTGTGTGAAGAAAAGAAAAGAAAAGAAATAGAAAAAGGCAAAGAATAGAAGGAAACGTTTCAGAAAAGCCAAGAAAGAAAGAAAATAAATAGTGAAATATAAAAAAAAAGAGAGAGAAATGGAAATAAATAGTAAAAAGGGATGTGGTATCTTGAAAATTTTAAATCCTTTACTCAGATATATTGACGCTTGTTTCATGGAGAGAATAATTGTAATGCTTTATACTCAATTTTCTTTTCTTTTATGTCATCCATTTCACTTGGCCTTCACTAGCCATTACAAACCCTGAAAGTCCTCTTGATTTGCAATTTATGGTTCTTGTGGTGGAGAGGTAGAATTATCACAAGCTTATGGTAGAGGATGAACTAAGCGGATTTTAAAGTGAAATAATCCCAAGATAAGTGAGTTGAGAGCTAGACAAAAATCCTCGAGATAAATCTTTTTTTTTTCAATTTCTTGGATTAAACATTTATAATGTTTATTTTCTTAGTGTTTCTTTGTTCAACTTTAGTTGATTTCAGAGGAGGTGTCTTTATAAACTGTCTACTTTCATTTTTAAGCATGGTCGGTTTTTTTTTTTTTGCGCTTGTACCTTTTTGAATATTTTATGGTCTTTATCCATGAGTATAAAGGTCTAAGTGTGGGGGAATTTGATTGAGCACAAATTTTCTATATTATTTGATGACATTTTCAAGGATTTTCTTACACTTTTTGACTTATTTTGCTGATAGTTGTGCTTAATTGAGATTGAGAGCTTTTGTTTTGAATTAGTGTTGTCTGAGGGTAAAATTATCATATTTATTTATTAATTGCATTTAATTGATTTTTAGGACAATCGATACCTCAAAGCATAGTTTTTTTTTATTTCAGGACACTCAAGAAACAGAGCCAAGAGTGAAGACCAAAGAAGTACAGCACACAAGTTCAACAGCATCAACACTGCCATACTTCGCCACGGCCAACTTCTACCTTTGCCGTGGTGAAGCCAGGATTATCACTCGAAGACCTCTCGAGAAAGGTTGTCGTGCCCATAAGCTGGCTCTACCACAGTAAAGCCACAACATCAAGCATTATACCTCTCGGGAATGGTTCACCGCGACGAACTCTTCAAATCAGCAACCCAAACCCGAACCATTTTTGGAATTTTGCTTACCCATTCACGCAAACCCACCTAATACACATCACTACTAGTTTAGAAACCCTATTTCGGGGTAAGTGACATCATTCATTCACACACACAGCCTGTATTTTTGTCCTCTCTCATCCTTCTCTCATCTAACCCTAATTTCTTCCACCTCTATTATCAAACCTCCACTATGGGTAGCTCAGATTCATTCCCAGTTGCGAAGCTCCAGAGTACTATGTGTGGCTAGGTGTTTCTCTTCCTTTTGAAGGTGTAGCAATGGCTGGAGTTCAATGAGCTAAGAAGGGGAGTAGTTTAATCCATGGTTCAACTATGAATTTATAAATTCCTAGGTCTATGGTTTGTAATTTGTAGTTAAGCTACTTGATTATAATTGTAATTAGATGTGGATATTCTTTATGTGTATTTGGATTGGCTTATATAGAACTTTGAGCTTAAATATATGTAGTTTCATATATGTCTACTTGTGATCTTCTTGATACTCTCTATTCTTGCATGTTTGTGTTTGATATTGAGTTGATTCTGGATTGCATTTAACTTGTTGCATTAGCTAATCCTACTACACACAATAAGAGCACTTCACAGAATCTTAAGATATGGTATCCCATTAACTAAGATTTTGGACTTAAAGAGTACTTTAAGGTTTATTATTTTGAAACTTAATGGTTTCTACTCCCACAACAATCAATTTTGAACTAACAGGCAGAGCACACTTTCAAGAGGATTCTATCGCTGTTTAATCACCAGTTTTTCATCATTCTGTTTTCCATATCCCTAAAATCCAAAAAAAAAAAATACTTTTATAATTCAGTTTAGTTCAATTAATGTTTTCAAAAACCAAACCCCCTTTCTTTCTTATTAGCTTGTATTGCATGGCATTTAAGTTAGCTTAGGTCTATTTCTTTTAGGCTCCAATTAACTAAAACGACCCAGGGTTGCACCCTATAGTGCAATCCTTGGATAAAATTATGATTTAACCTCCAAGGGCTACGAAAAGGTTGTGAATCAAATTGGCTCTGGGAACTACTCCACTCTTGAAGGCACCTTACTGAACGTCTCCTTTAAAGTTGGCAGAATTGAAGAAACAACTAGAAGAGTTGCTTGAGAATGGCTTTATTCGGCCGAGTGTGTCACCATGGGGATCACAGGTCCTATTTGTGAATAAGAAGGATGGCAGTGTGAGACTATGCATTGACTACAAACAGTTAAACAAGGTGACAATTAAGAACAAGTACCCATTACTTAGAATCGATGATTTATTGGACAAGTTAGTTAGGGCGTCTGTCTTCTCTAAGATCAATCTAATGTTAGGGTACTATCAGTTGAGAGTTCATGCTGAGGACATTCCCAAAACCACTTTCAGGACTCATTACAGACACTACGAGTTCTTGGTGATGTTGGTAAGTCTCATGTTTTACACATATTTTCTAGTCTAAACTTATGCTTTTGTGACTTTTAATTGTGTAATTTGGGTTAGGATAAAGGTTATTGTGCATCAGGTATATAAGAGTCAATTGTGTGCTTTTATATAATAACTCTTGTGTTTTATTCATTCATTGGCTCTTATGTATCACATATACCCTAGAATAGATGACTATGAACTTAATTTGAATATTGTAGGTGATTAGAGGATTGAAGAAACATTGGAAGAGGTTCTACCTCACTTCACTACGACCAACTATTGTATTCACTGTGACAAAAGTTTGTTATGAAGGAAACACTGTCACTTATTCACACGGTGTCATTTTGACTTAGTCATGGCTAACAGATGACTTCGTCATCAAGAATATGCAAAATTTCCAGATTTAATTCCAAAACATGCACTAAATCCGTCATTCCATGATTTCTTCAATTTTGGCTTCATTTTCTCCATCCAAGGCTTTCCCATTTCGTCTCTCCTTACCTCCCTACCATTCTCCATAATCAATTCATCATTTCTATCCTAATCCTTCTATTTTCTACCGATTATTTTCCTCCATTTCCCTTCAGATCGTTGTTGCTATAGCCATTGAAGTTACAGAGCTTAGTGAAGCTGTGATTTCAGTCATAAGAGGCTAGATCTTCATTCCTTGATATTTAATGAAGCCAATCTGAGTTCTTAAAACTACAATGGGGGGCTTCTTCTACCTTAATCTTAGTTTCACTCTCTACATTCATAGATTGTGGTTTCTATGGTTTAGATCTATGATTTGTGATTGTAAAGAGGTGTAATTCGATTGTTTTATATTGAGACTGAGATTTGGATTGTATTCTACACTCTAATTGATTAATTGAATTGATATTTCCTTCTGTTATATTGATTATTTCTTCTCAAGTGTTTGAATCTCTTGATTGACCAATTAGGTTTCTAACATTGTTAATTAAGAGAGTAAAATACCCCTTGCAGGGCTTGATCCATGTTAGGCATTAAGATGAGTTTGGTAGGTTAGGGTTTTAGCTTATTGAGTTCATTGTTTGTAGAAGGTCTTCACAAACTGAGCCTAATAAAGGAATTGAAACTCAATCAAGTGAGGAACTAGGATGATTGGTGGACTTGATCATCAAGAATAATTCATATATTGCATTAATTAAATATAGAAATTACAAAGAGTTTAGATAGTTTTACCTTAGTTTAGGTTTAATTACTGGCTACATAAATACTTCATAGTTCATACTTGGTTAATTTGATATTTGTGATAGATTACTAAGACATTCACAAGTTCCTCAAGAGATCGACATCTAGATTAGTGCCACTTCATTACATTTAGCTTAGTTTATTTGATAGTCTCACGACAGGGCTACATCAAATTTGGTGCCGTTGTTGGGGAGCCTAGCTTTTTGGCAATTGAGTGTCCAAATATCATTTTTGACTGTGTTTTACTGTAGTTTTCCTTACTTGTGATTTCTGGTTTACAAGACAATTTTCTGAAAAACCCAAGAAATATTTTAGAGTATTGTTTTCTTTTTTTTTTTATTTGCTTAGTGTTCTTACTTGTGTATCTGCTGAGAAATTGTTGTTGGATGTTATCTTGGTGAATTGGGCAGTGGTTGTGTTAAGGACTAATTGGAATTTGCTCTGTTCTGTATCAAGAAATCAATTTTGTCACCTTTTTTGCCACGGCAAAGTATTCTATTTGCCATGATGAACTCCGAAAAGAGAAGAACTTCAATTC
The DNA here is from genome assembly GCF_004799145.2 of Neltuma alba. Classification (NCBI taxonomy): domain Eukaryota; kingdom Viridiplantae; phylum Streptophyta; class Magnoliopsida; order Fabales; family Fabaceae; genus Neltuma; species Neltuma alba. Next base: position 96,480 of record NW_021636860.1, read on the forward strand.
AACCAAGTTTTTTGCCATGACCAACTTTAACCTTAGCCGCGACAAAGTCCCCTATTGTAGAAATTTTAGGGACTGTCCTGACTTATCTTTCATAATATTCTTTGAACTTTTGACATTCTCTGGAGTATCTTAAACTGCTTTTGACTTGCATTCATTGATTCTTTGATTGGTTTATTCAATTTCTTGATTCTTGAAGATTGAATTGTTTGTTAGGAAAGAAACACTTTTGCCACTTGACACTAAAATAAATAAGACATTAAGAGCACTTAAGAAGGAAAGATTACTTAAAGGTACTAGTAGTTTACATCTTGAACATCCTACACCTTTTACACCTCTATTTTCACCACATTCTAAATATTCTTGTGATTCCTCTGAGTTTTTTGAATTTGATTCTTCACTTGGTAATTACATAGATCATTATTTTGTCATGGATTAGAATAATATGCCTAAAGGTATGAACTACCTAGGGTTAATGAAGTACATAGAGAGGATGAAAGACCTAATATGAATAATAATGGACAAGAGCAACAAGCTGAAAATAATAGAGCCAATGTTAGGCATAGAAGCATATGAGAAATGAATTCTTCTAATGTTAATTATAATCCTTATGACTTCTATAATTTTAATACTGATTTTGAATTAAAAGGAGCTTTGATAAGTGCCTTACCTAAATTTCATGGCAATACAGGAGAGGATCCACATAGGTATCTCTAAAACCTTCACATGATATGCCCTTTCATGAAGCCTCCTAGAGCCCATCTTGATGACGTACTGAGTAGAGCTTTCTTGTTTTCAGTGGAAGGTAAGGCTAAGGAATGGCTACACATGTTGTCCCAATATTTTGCAACACTTTCATGGGAGCAATTGAAGAAGCAATTCTTAGAAATGTACTTTCCAGCTTCGAGGACAACTATAATAAGGAAAGAGATCTACAGTGTTCAACAAGGGATTGGAGAAAGCCTGTATGAGTATTGGACAAGATTCATAGCCCTCCTTGCCAAATGCCAACATCACCAGATTTCTCAACCATATTTGGTTTAGTATTTCTATGATGGATTACTGAATCATCAAAAGTTCACCATTAATGCTACTGCTGATGGTTCTTTAATTAATTTGACTTCTCAAGGCATATGGGATTTGTTAAAGAAAATGGTTGCAAATAATCAACAGTTTGGAGTTAGAGATACTGCTCAAGTACATGGAATAGGGGCTTGGCAAACTGATGAAATTCTGAATAAGTTGGCCATTCTAAGTGATCAAATGATTTGTATGCAAAAGGCCATGCAAACTTAATAAAGCCACCAAGTTAAAGTTCTACACTCCACCCCTATGACTCAAGCTCTTATTTCTACCACTTGTGATGTGTGTGCTAGTCCTATGCACATTACTCCTAATTGTCTATCCATGATTGATTCTAAAGATGTAGCTGCCATGAACTTCAAAAGACCCAACCAATTCTCCTAAAATACTTACAATAATAGTTGGAGAGGAGATTTCACATCTAAGTGGAGTGGCAATGATAATAGAGGATTTCAAGGTGGTCAAGGCAATAAAAATATGTATAGAGGTGCTGAAAATTCTTAAGAACAGTTAGGGAATGCCTCTATAGGAAATTATGTTGGACCATTTACAATAAGAGATATCCCAATTCACGAACCAAATAGAGAGGACACTTTATTAAAGATGATGAGCAAGCTATGTGGCAAGGTAGAGCAACTTGAGGTTAGAAACAACAATCTCTAAGCCTATGTTACTGAAATAGTAAATTCTAAAGGTGAGCAAGATGCTAGGAGAGGAGAACTACCATCCAACACTATGATTAATCCTAAAAGCCTAAATGCCATAAGTTTGAGAAGTGGTAAGCTAGTTGGGAAGAAAGATGATGAAAGTGAAGATGAAGAGATAGTGTTGAATGAAGATTTGCAATTCCAAGAGCTAACCTCTACAGCTGTACCATCATTTAAAAGTATAAAAGAGAAGAGCATCTTAAAGAAGAAAGCCACAGCACTTGTGAATGATAAAGAGGATGTTGGAGCTACTAAATAGAGTCTACCTCACACTCAAGAAGTTGCTTATAATAAAGGTAATGAGGTAAATCTTAAGGAACTTCCCTTTCCACTTTCATATCTTCAAGGCATGAAAAAAAAATAGTTATAATAAAAAAGATAATGACTTGTTTGAGCTGTTTAGCAAATTGAAAGTTAATGTACCTTTACTTGAGTTGGCCTCTCAACCTAAATATGCTAAGATTTTGAGAGATCTGTGTAAATATAAAAAGAAGTTCAAGCCTAATCAGATGGTCTAACTACCTTTCAATGTTAGTGCACTTTTTAAGCCCTAATTATCGGTTAAGTGTTAAGACCCGGGGAGTTTCACCATACCTTGCACCATAGGAAGGACTACTATTCCAAAAGCCTTACTAGACCCAGGAGCTGCTATTAATATGATGCCTAAGTCAGTCTATGAGTCCCTAGGTATCACTACTCTTAAGCCCACTAGTGTTATGTTGCAATTAGCAAATCATACTATTAGATATCCACATGAGGTGCTTGAGGATGTGCTAATAAAGGTTAAGGACTTGCTCATTCCTACAAATTTCTATGTTTTAGATATGTCTAAGGAAAGTATGAATGAAGGTGCATTAATTCTTAATAGACCTTTTATGAGAACTGCTGATACTGAAATTAAAGTGAAGGAATGTTCTATCACTATAAGTGCAGGTGATCATTTTGTGCATTTTAACATATATGAGAGCATGAAGCAACCTAATGCACATTATTCTTTACATGATGTGCATTTTATTAATGAAATTGATGATGATTTGCATGTTACCAATGATAAAGCTTCTCATAAGTTTGTTAAATCCTCTAATGTACTCATGGTCCATTACCCCATTCTACCCCTTCTTATATTTTCCCCTCTCATAGTAGTGATGTGTTGTGTTCTAATGCTTGTTCATTAGATTACACTTCTTCCACTCCATATACTGTTTCATGTACTAATACTATGCTTGTTAAACCTCCTACTAACCCTAAAGTGCTAGAGAAAGGCACTTCTTGTGATGATTTGGTAGGGTGTAGTAGAGCTGTGAGTCTCAACCTAAGAAGCCATTAAATTTGATCAAAGCATTGAAGGAGATAGGACAACCTATCAAGGTCTTATGTGAAATTCATCATCTACCATCAAAAGAAGAGATATCATTGGACCTTGCAGTTGAACAATTGATGAGTCTACTTCTTCTACTACATGCTCTGTTATTGGATCCTAAAACACTTGCCAAGGGCACTCTCCAAGTTGATAAAGAGGAGTATGACATTGGTGACTATGTCATGCTTATGTTCCTAGCTACTCCACACCTCATGAAGGTTTCAAAGAGACTTAGATAGGACCTTTAGAGGTGGTCTTAAAGCTTTCACATAGAAAATACAAGTTGAAGGATGGCTTTGGCAAGCATTTTCACTCAAGAGCTAACTGCCTCTGCCTCTACCACACTAGTTACAAGCCTCCATAACAAAGGTTGTATCTCTCCTTTTCCTTGTTCTTAGTTATCTACATTGAATTAACTGCTACATGTTGTTGAGCAAGTGTAGGGGAGAGATATACCAAGAGCAAAAGATAGTTTTCAATTTTTATGTGATGCTTTATCCTTCTACCTTATTCTTTGCATTTCCAAACATGTTGTTTAAATCTTTTTTTGGGTTGCATTAAGGACAATGCAAGGTTTAAGTGTAGAGGAGCATTTAGTAGTTTGTTTTGTTTGTGTTTAGTTTTCAAACTCTCTTTTAGTAAAAAGGTTCATTTTGAGTTTAATTTTTCAAAATTTTACTCACTTTTAGATTGAGTTGACAATGTCTTGTATCTCAATTGCATTTTAGTTGATTGTGATTTCTTACTTGTTGAAATGAATTGTGAATGTCATATGCATTAAGCTCTAAGTGTGGTACATAGACTAGGCTTGATGAGTGTGATGGGACCAAATAGCCTAGTGGAAGGGTTTGAGCCTATTGTTCATTTCATTGCGTGTGACACATTCACTTAGTCTATTATTCTCTAGAACTTGTCTTGGTTCTTGCTTGAGGCTGTATTTGCATTGACATAATAGAGATGACATAGGTATTCATTTAAAAAGTTAGTTTAACCAAAAAGCAAACCTTGGAAAATTAATCCTTTGTTTAACCCTATGAGCCCATCATTTTCATTTCTTCACTTTTACACATGGGAATGAACTTAATTTTGTTGTATCTAAATCTTTCCTTGAGTTAAACGACCTCTTATATCATTGAAATGAGGAAATGACCAATCTGCCTCATTTCACCACGGCAAAGTCTGCTATTCACCATGGCAAACTCCCTTCAAAGGAAGAAGAGAAAAAAAAAGAAGAAGAAAAAAAGAAAGAGAAAGGAAAGAGGACAGAAAAATAATGAAAAAAAAAAGGTATTGTTTGGAATAAGTGAGCTTCATGGAGTTGTCTTCTATACTCCTATGCATTCAATTGCATACAAGCATTTGGTTCATTCTAATTTCCAGTCTCCTTATTTCCCTTCCATTACATTCATGCATTTAACCCTCTATTCATTTGCCTTTCCAACATTACAACCTAATAAAAGTCATATTGATCTTGTGTATTATTGCGACTAGTGGTAGAAAGCTTAGAACCATTACAAGCATATGGTAGAGAATAGTTAAGTGGATGTTGAGTGAAATTGCCCCTTGAGAGTTAGAGTGAAACACTTATACTTAGGAGGTTTCTCAAGCATTCATTTGGGTTAGTCCTTGCACCATTTGCTTATTTTGTTTAGCATATGACATGAGCATAAATTGGATGTGAGTATGGAATTGTGATTGCCAAATATGATTCTTGATGCTTGTATGGTTTATTTAGTCCTACCTCTTGTTCTACATTAAAGTGTTTTGCCCAAGAGTGCAAAAGCTAAGTATGGGGGAGTAGTATGCTCCAGTTATTTTCATAGATTACATAAATCAGATCTTCAAACCATATTTAGACAGATTCATTATGGTCTTTATTGACAATATTATGATATATTCCAAGAATAAGGAGGAACATCGAGAGAATCTCCATATTGCATTGCGGATTTTGAGGGATCATCAACTATATGCTAAGCTTTCAAAGTGTGAATTTTGGTTTAAAGAGATGAAGTTTCTGGGTCATGTTGTCTTCGCTGAAGGAGTAGCAGTTGACCCCAACAAGGTTGATGTAGTATTGAAGTGGGAAGTTCCTAGAACAGTAATTGAAGTGAGGAGTTTTGTAGGTTTGGCCAGCTATTATAGGAGATTTATTCAGGGTTTTTCTCAAATTGCCATGCTATTAACCAAGCTAACTAAGAAGAACCAGCCTTTTATTTAGACAAAGAAGTGTGAAGCTGATTTTTTAAGAGTTGAAAAACAAATTGACTACGGGTCCAGTACTTACCCTTCCTAGTCCTAGGGGTACCTTATGTTTTATATACCGATGCTTCATTGAAGGGACTGGGATGCCTCTTAATGCAAAACAACAAGGTAGTAGCTTATGCTTTTAGACAATTAAGGCCACGTGAAGAGAATTACCCAACTCATGACTTGGAGTTAACAACTGTTGTCTTTGCATTAAAGATTTGGAGATATTATTTGTATGGCTCACAGTTTCAAGTGGTTAGTGACCACAAGAGTTTGAAATACTTGGTGGATCAGAAAGAGTTGAACAATAGGCAGCGTTGTTAGATGGAATTCCTCAAGGACTATGATTTTGAGATTAAATATCCCCATGGAAAGGCTAATGTGGTTGCGGATGCTTTGAGTAGGAAGTTGGTGCATGTATTCTGCATGAGCTTAAAGGAGCAACATCTATTAGAAGAGTTGACAGATATACCAGTTCTACCCACAGAAAAGGATACCTTATGTGCAGTACCTGGGGATTATAAGTTTTGCTAGGACTTAAGAGCGGCTCAATAGGAGGATGATTAGTTGACAATGATCCGAATAAAGTTAAAAAATGGGTTAGTTTAGGATTACGACATAGGAGATATGGGTATTTTCAGATACAAAAAGAGGATGTGTTCCAAATAGTGTGGAAGTTAAGAAAATCATTCTTGAGGAGGCTTATAGGAGCAGATATGCCATACACCTAGGTATGACGAAGATGTACCATGATCTAAAACAACAGTATTAGTGGCCTAAGATGAAGCGGGATGTGACAAACTTTGTACTTTAGTGTTTAACTTATCAGAAGGTTAAGATAGAGCATCAAAAACTTGAAGGGTTGTTGCAAGGTTTAGAGATTCCTCAATGGAAGTGGGACAGCATCTCCATGGATTTCATTATGGGTTTACTAAGGAAGCCTGACAGCTACAATACTATTTGGGCTATAGTAGATAGGTTGACGAAGTCTACATACTTTTTACCACACAAGGTTAACTATCCTCTTGAAAGAATGGTGAAGTTGTACATAGATGGATTGTCAGACTGCATGGTGTGCCTAAGAGTATAGTTTCAGATTGAGATCTGCATTTCACCTCAAACTTGTAGAAGTCAGTGAATACAGTATTAGGCACCAAATTGAAGTTCAGTATAGCTTATCACCCTCAAACTGATGGATAAACAAAGCATGCAATCCAAACACTTAAGGATATGTTAAGGGCATGTGTTATTGAGTTTAAGGGAAGCTGGATTGATCACTTGCCACTAGTCAAACTTGCGTATAATAATAGCTACTAAACTAGCATCCAGCTGGCACCTTATGAGGCATTGTATGGGCGGAAGTGTCGATCAGCTCTTTGATGGATGGAGTTGAGTGAGAGAATAGTTTTAGGATCAGATTTAGTTGATGCCATGACTAAGAAGATTGAAGTTATTAAGAAGAAATTGCTAGCAACACAGGGCCTACAAAAGAGTTATGTGGATTGGAGAAAGGAGACCTTTAGAATTCAGTGAAGGTAACCATGTATTTCTAAGGGTCACACCCACTACTAGTATTGGGAGGTCCATTAAGGCATAAAAGTTGACTCCTAGATTTATTAGCCCATTCAAGATTTTAGAGAAGATTAGGGAGGTTGCCTACTGGATTACTTTGCCCCCATATTTATCTAATATGCATGACATGTTCCACATGTCACAATTAAAGAAGTATCACCCCGATCTGTCTCATATCATAGAACCCAAGGACGTTGAGTTGCATGAGAACCTTACATATAAAGCTGAGCCAGAGAGAATTTTAAATGTAAAGGATAAAAAGTTGAGAAACAAGACCATTCGCTTTGTGAAAGTCTTCTAGAATTGCCCAAGCGCTGAGAAAGCTAACCAGGAAGAACCAGCAGTTCTTGTGGGACGAGAAATGTGAGGCAAGTTTTCAAGAGCTGAAGCGAAGGCTAACCTCTACCCCAGTACTAGTTATCCCCAATCCGACACTACCATATGTAGTGTATACAGATGCTAGCAAACAGGGATTGGGATGTGTACTGATGCAGCAGGGAAGAGTTGTTGCCTACGCCTCGCGCCAATTAAAACCTCACGAAGAAAATTACCCCACTCATGACCTGGAGCTTGCAGCGATAGTGTATGCCTTGAAAATATGGAGGCATTATTTATATGGGGCAACTATAGAATTGTTCTGTGATCACAAGAGTCTCAAGTACCTGCAAGACCAGAAAGAACTTAACATGAGACAAAGGAGATGGATGGAGTTGTTGAAGGATTATGACTATCAGATCAAGTATCATCCGGGAGAGGCCAATGTAGTGGCTGATGCCTTGAGCAGAAAAGTGGTGCAGGTAGCCACCCTCATGATCAAAGAGGGTGATCTGTTAGAAGATATAAGAGATTGGGGTCCTATTTATCACATGCAGTTAACGGCAGATGATGTGGCTAATGAGCCATTAGTGCAGAGAACAACTGTTGATGTGATAAGACAAATTAAAGAAGCTCAAAGAGGAGATCCTTTAGCAAAGACCCTTCGAGCTAAAGTCTTGAGCAACGAGACAAAAGATTTTGAGATCTCAACAGAGGGAGTAATAGAATTCAGAGGAAGATCGTATGTTCCTCCTGTAGATGATCTCAAGAAGCGAATTCTAGATGAGGCACATAAAAGCAAATATACGATTCATCCAGGAATGACCAAGATGTATCAAGACATCAAGTCATTATTTTGGTGGCCTGGTATGAAACGAGATGTCACTGAGTATGTGACAAAGTGCCTTACATGCCAGAAAGTGAAGACGGAACACCAGAAGCCGTCAGGATTTTTACAACCCCTTAGTATTCCTGAATGGAAGTGGGACAGTATCTCTATGGACTTCATAGTAAGACTACCTCGTACGTCGTCGGGATACGATGCAATATGGGTTATAGTTGACAGACTGACGAAGTCGGCCCATTTCCTGGCTATTAAAGTTAAATATTCGCCAGAAAAGTTAGCGAGGTTATACATTAAAGAAATCGTAAGATTACATGGAGTTCCAGAGTACATTGTGTCAGATAGGGATCTAAGATTCATGTCAAGATTCTGGAAAGCAGTGCAAGAAGCCATGGGCACGGTACTGAGTTTTAGTACAGCTTACCATCTACAAATGGAGGGACAAACAGAACGAACGATACAGACATTAGAAGATATGCTGAGGGCGTGCATTTTGGATTTCAAAGGGAACTGGGATGAATATCTGCCTTTGGCAGAATTCGCGTATAACAACAGTTACCATTCCAGTATCCAGATGGCACCATACGAGGCATTATACGGAAGAAAGTGCAGATCCCCGCTTTGTTGGACAGAACTCAGAGAGAGAAAAATTTGGGGTCCAGATATAGTGGATCGTACCTCTGAACAGATTAAACAGATCAAACAGAGGTTACTCACAGCTCAAAGCAGACAGAAGAGTTACGCTGACAGTAGAAGAAAGCCGTTAGAGTTCGAGGTTGGGGACCATGTATTCCTGAAGGCATCTCCAACTACTGGAGTAGGACGATCTATTAAGGCGAGAAAGTTGACGCCTAAATATGTGGGACCATTTCAAATACTCTCAAAGGTAGGACCTGTAGCCTATCGATTGGCCTTACCCCCGAATTTAAGTCAATTGCACAATGTCTTCCATGTTTCCCAGTTGAAGAAGTATAATCCGGATCCAGAACATGTGCTAGAATATGATCAGATTGAGCTAAAGAACAATCTGACATTTGAAGTAAGACCAGAACGCATAGTGGACCGGAAAGTCAAGCAGCTGAGGAACAAGGGAATTCCTTTGGTCAAAGTGATTTGGAAAGATCTAAATCAAGAAGAGGCCACGTGGGAAAAGGAGGACGAGATGAGGAGCAAGTATCCAGAGCTCTTCACGTAAGGTATGTGTTAAAATTTCGAGGACGAAATTTATTTTTAGGGGGGAAGAAATGTCACACCCTGATAATTTTATTCTAATTGATGAATGATTTGTGACTGACTAAGGCCAAATAGTATAGTAGACTGGTAGAGGATCCAGGCTATGAGGAAAAATCAGGATAGGGACATAACGGTCATTTTTGAAAAGATCAGTCAAGAAAGGGCAGTATTGGAAATAATGTCCGAAATTCCTGAAAATTCTCAGAAAATCATGAAAAATAAAAAGGAGGGTACAGAATAATGTTTGAGGCTTAGAAGATGAATATAAGAATAAAAATAATTTATCAGGGAATTAATTGTAATTATTCGAATTTTTGGTTAATTATGGAAAATTAGCCAATTTCCATTATTTAAAATATATAGAGGCCTAAAAAATTCAAGGAAAAATAGGTATAAATTATGTGACATATTATCCTAATTTATAAAATTACTTCCCACCTTTGGATGTACAGAGGTTAGCTTAAAGAATAATTATTACCGAATTATTATCGGTAGAATAGTGATTTTTGACAGAATAAAATTTATAAAATTATAGATGCAGGTAAAACTTGAGAAAAATCATGGATTACCCTTGGAATGAGGGGAATTTAATGAGGTGTTGAAATCAAAATTTTGTGACAGTAAATTGGACAGGATTGTTGGAAAATCGGACTGGAAATACACAAATAATCAGTGATTGCACTGATTATTGGATGAGTCTTTTTTTTTTCCGATATTAAGGGTAATATTTCGGCCAAAAATAAAGGGGGAGGACAAAGTTGGAATTTTCCAAATTGTTCAAGGGCATAAAGGGAAATAAGAGACAAAACAATAAAATAATATTTTATTTCCACATGAAAAACACATGGTGATTAGGTGTTCATCCATGTGTCAACTTTTTATGGTGTGTGCCCTAAGATTTGTCCATGTGTAAAGTAGAAAAAAATGGACGGCCGAGATCGCATCTTTTTCCCTGAGGGTATTTTTGAAATTTGAAATATCAAAGCCTATAAATACCCCCCCTTCCATGAACAAATTCGGCCAAAGAGGTTTTGTAGTGAGGGAATGTTGTGTTCTTGAGTTCTAGGAGAGAGAAAGGAAGAAAGAAGAGAGAGAAAGGGAGAAAGCAAGGTTAGACACCTCTAATCGCCGATTAAGAGTTAATTAAGGTATGTTTACCTCCCTAAGTGTTAATTATTTTTAGTTAATTATTTATTTGAGCAAGATTAGGATTAGTTACCTTGATTAATTATGGTTTAGTGATAGCTAAGATTAATCATGTTATGTGATTAAAGATTAGTAAGTAATTAAGGTTAGCTACCCTGATTAATTAGTAATTAGTCATTAGTCATACTAATTGAAGGATGATTAATTATGATTAATCATGTTGATTAAGGAATGATTAAAGGTTAATCATATTGATTAGAGAATGATTAATGGTTAGTCATGTTGATTAGAGAATGATTAATGGTTAATCATATTGATTAGAGAATGATTAATGGTTAATCATGTTGATTAGAGAATGATTAGTGGTTAATCCATAAGGGATTAGTGACTTAATCTTAGAAGATTATGTTGTACTAATGACTATTTCAGCTGAGGACCTTAATTAAATATTGGATTAAGGATTAAGGGTTAATGATTAACCAAGAAAGCATGATTAATCACGGATTGAGGAAGAATTCCAAGACCTTAATTGAGGGTTAAGGCTTGGTCAAACCAAGGTCAAAGTTTTAGGAAAGGTATACAGAAATTATAAATTAAAAGGCACAAGGGTAGCATTATATAGAGAAAGAATTGTATACTGGATATGAAATTTACCATACCCTTACTGTATGGTTGATAGGCAATTTTCTGGAAATTTAAGAGGATATCAAGCAAGGGAACAAGGAGGAAACGTTAAGCGTGGAATTGAGATAGCGTGAACTGCAATTATTTTGTTGATCTGCATTTGGTGTTTCTGCTATGTGTGTTTATGTGCCATGAGAATGTTTATGTACAGATGATGTGAACTCCTTGCAATGTATGCCTTGGCTCTTGCATGATTGAGTTTTGACCAGAATGATTATATGCTCCATGATATGATGACATGGATACAGAATGGTTATGGCATGGCATAAAGACTAGAAATGTTATTTTACTGCATGTAGCATGACATCTTATGCATGTTGACTTGATAGTTGTATGTTCAATGCTACTGGGATTTCTATGAAATCTCATTCCTCCTATAACATGATATCCTAGGTGCCACTACTGCCAAGGAGAAGGGAAAGGAAATAATCATGGCTTGAGGAAGTTATGAAATATGTATTGTATTATACGGTTTTGAACCTTTCTCTTTCAAGCCATGTAAGCATACTCTGATCATGAACACATGATATGGTAACCTTTTTGAATGTATATTAATGATAGAGTAGCTTTATATGTGATTATGGTATGATTATAGTGAAAAACGAAATGCTGTTAGAATCAGTGAAAAAGGGGATAAAAATGGTCTAGATTTGACCAAACTTTGACCAATGAAGACCCTGGTCAAAGGGTTGAATTTTTCCCTGAAATTATGCATGCAAATAGATCTTATTTTTCCCTTTAAAATGAGTGGTAAAGCGTCACAATCGGAGCTCTGTGTAAGAAGTTATGCCTTTTCAAAGTTAGGCAAAAATCCTGGAAAATAGAAAAATGACCAAATGAACAGTACTTTTCGAAATTGAAAACGGATGTGTTTCTGATTAAAGTGGAACCTGAGGTCATTTTTTCTTGATAGATGATGTTAAGAGCTTCGAGTGAGACTTGGAACGACCTTGTTTCGATTTTTCTAGAATTAGTTATGATTTTCCAAAGTTATGCCAAGTTTAAGATTACAGTGAATAGTAACGCGGGAAAAGAAATTTTCAAATTCAGGTTTTTCAACCCGGTAACCTTAAATTGCGCTTCCGAATGTCTTAACTTGGCACAATATAAGGTCGTAAACGTAAGGTGTTACATGTTGTAATTTTTCTAAATACGGCCTGCGTGTCGTGCCTTCCTCTACTATCTCTCGATGTACATTCTCTTCTTATCTCACTCCCCTCAATGTTAAAAATGAGGTTTCTTTATGTAATTTCCTTTTCTTATTAGAGAGCTCCTCTCGTTGGCTTGAGGGGACTTAGGGTAGGTGAGCCATATTGAGTCACGTTTAAAATCATGCATCTTATGATTATGTTACTCTATGTATGTTTTATATGCATATTACTTGTATGAGATACAACCGCGATACATGCATTCTAGTAAACCAGATAGTTAATTAAGCCCTCTAAATGAAATCTTAAGTCATAATGCCGTCAATTAGTGAACACTTGTCAAAACCTAGATCACTCACTTGTAGCCTCCACCAAAGTGGGTGCATTTAAGTTATCTTGGGGAGATAAGCAAGAGTAATTGTGCTACTCACATATGTTTGTTATTGTTTGACTTAATTGAGACTAACAAAATGGTTTTGGGTCTCAAGGCATTAGATGGGATTAAGACATGCCAGATCATATGATGATAGAATCCCATAAACATCTAAGAGTTACATTTGATGTAATTGGTAAAGGTGTTACCTACCTAAATAATTTAATTTTAAGCGTCCTGCCAAAGCGGACTTAAGTTTAAGCCAAATATGGATCTTAGCCCACTAATTAATGCATTGAGGGTTGTATATCTAGTGGGAGATTGCTAATACAATTGCATATTTTTTTTTTAATTGTAGAATCATGACGACTAGTAATACTGCTACATTATCGTTGCGATCTGTCCTTGAGAAGGACAAACTCAATGGGACAAACTTTCTTGACTGGTTTAGGAACTTGAGAATTGTTCTCAAGCATGAAAAAAAGGCACATGTCCTAGATCAACCCATTCCTAAAGAGCCAGCAGCCAACGCTCCTAGAGCTCAGAGAGATGCTTACGCAAAGCATAAGGAAGACTCTGTCGATGTAGGATGCTTGATGCTTGCCACCATGGTTCCAGAACTCCAAAGAGATCTGGAACACATGGAGGCTTATGAGATGATTGTCCATCTCAAGGAAATGTTCCAGCAACAGGCAAGGAAAGAGAGGTATGAGACCACTAAGGCCTTATGTCACACCCTGATAATTTTATTCTAATTGATGAATGATTTGTGACTAACTAAGGCCAAATAGTATAGTAGACTGGTAGAGGATCGAGACTGTGAGGAAAAATCAGGATAGGGACATAACGGTCATTCTTGAAAAGATTGGTCAAGAAAGGGCAGTATTGGAAATAATGTCCAAAATTCCTGAAAATTCCCAAAAAATCATGAAAAATAGAAAGGAGGGTACAGAATAATGTTTGAGGCTTAGAAGATGAATATAGGATTGAAAATAATTTATCAGGAAATTATTTGTAATTATTGGAATTTTTGGTTAATTAAGGAAAATTAGCCAATTTCCATTATTTAAAATATATAGAGGCCTTAAAAATTCAAGGAAAAATATGGATAAATTATGTGACATATTATCCTAATTTATAAAATTATTTCCCGCCTTTGGATGTACAGAGGTTAGCTTAAAGAATATTTATTACCGAATTATTATCGGTAGAATAGTGATTTTTGACAGAATAAAATTTAGAAAATTATAGAGGGAGGTAAAACTTGAGAAAAATCATGGATTACCCTTGGAATGAGGGGAATTTAATGAGGTGTTGAAATCAAAATTTTGTGACAGTAAATTGGACAGGATTGTTGGAAAATCGGACCGGAAATATACAAATAATCAGTGGATTGCACTGATTATTGGATGGGTCATTGTTTTTCCAATATTAAGAGCAATATTTCAGCCAAAATTAGAAGGGGAGGACAAAGTTGGAATTTTTCAAATTGTTCAAGGGCATAAAGGGAAATAAGAGACAAAACAATAAAATAATATTTTATTTCCACATGAAAATCACATGGTGATTAGGTGTCCATCCATGTGTCACTTTCTTATGGTGTGTGCCCTAAGATTTGTCCATGTGTAAAGTAGAAAAAAATGGACGGCCGAGATCGCATCTTTTTCCCGAAGGGTATTTTTGGCATTTTGAAATATCAAAGCCTATAAATACCCCCCTTCCATGAACAAATTCGGCCAAGAGGTTTTGTTGAGAGGGAATTTTGTGTTCTTGAGTTCTAGGAGAGAGAAAGGAAGAAAGAAGAGAGAGAAAGAGAGAAAGCAAGCTTAGACACCTCTAATCGCCGATTAAGAGCTAATTAAGGTATGTTTACCTCCCTAAGTGTCAATTACTTTTAGTTGATTGTTTATTTGAGGAAGATTAGGATTAATTACCTTGATTAATTATGGTTTAGTGATAGCTAAGATTAATCATGTTATTTGATTAAGGATTAGTAAGTAATTAAGGTTAGCTACCCTAATTAATTAGTGATTAGTTATGATAATTGAAGGATGATTAATTATGGTTAATCATGTTGATTAAGGATTGATTAAAGCTTAATCATATTGATTAGAGAATGATTAATGATTAATCATGTTGATTAAGGAATGATTAAAGGTTAATCATGTTGATTAAGGAATGATTAAGGGTTAATCATGTTGAGTAGAGAATGATTAATGGTTAATCCATAAGGGATTAGTGACTTAATCCTAGAAGATTATGTTGTACTAATGACTATGTGACCTGAGGACCTTAATTAAATATTGGATTAAGGATTAAGGGTTAGTGATTAACCAAGAAAGCATGATTAATCATGGATTAAGGAAGAATTCCAAGACCTTAACTGAGGATTAAGGCTTGGTCAAACCAAGGTCAAAGGTTTAGGAAAGGTATACAGAAATTATAAATTGAAAGGCACAAGGGTAGCATTATATTGAGAAAGAATGGTATACTGGATATGAAATTTACCATACCCTTACTGTATGGTTGATAGGCAATTTTCTAGAAACCTAGGAGGATCTACAGCAAGGAAACAAGGAGGGAACATTAAGCGTGGAACTGAGGTAGCGTGAACTGCAATTATTTTGTTGATCTGCATTTGGTGTTTCTGCTATGTGTGTTTATGTGCCATGAGAATGTTTATGTACAGATGATGTGAACTCCTTGCAATGTATGCCTTGGCTCTTGCATGATTGAGTTGAGACCAGAATGATTATATGCTCCATGATATGATGACATGGATACAGAATGGTTATGGCATGGCATAAAGACTAGAAATGTTATTATACTGCATGTAGCATGACATCTTATGCATGTTGACTTGATGATTGTATGTTCAATGCTACTGGGATTTCTATGAAATCTCATTCCTCCTATAACATGATATCCTAGGTGCCACTACTGCCAAGGAGAAGGGAAAGGAAATAATCATGGCTTGAGGAAGTTATGAATTATGTATTGTATTATACGGTTTTGAACCTTTCTCTTTCAAGCCATGTAAGCATACTCTCATTGTGAACACATGATGTGATAACCTTTTTGAATGTATATTAATGGTAGAGCAGCTTTATGTGTAATTATGGTATGCTTATAGTGAAAAACGAAATGCTGTTAGAATTAGTGAAAAGGGGGATAAAAATGGTCTAGATTTGACCAAACTTTGACCAACAAAGACCCTGGTCAAATGGTTGACTTTTTTCCTGAAATTTGGCATGCAAATAGATCTTATTTTTCCCTTTAAAATGAGTGGTAAAGCGTCACAATCGGAGCTCTGTGTAAGAAGTTATGCCTTTCCGAAGTGAGGCAAAAATCCTGGAAAATAGAAAAATGACCAAATGAACAGTACTTTTCGAAATTGAAAACGGATGCGTTTCTGATTAAATCGGAACCTGAGGTCATTTTTCCTTGAAAGATGATGTTAAGAGCTTCGAGTGAGACTTGGAACGACCTTATTTTGATTTTTCTAGAATTAGTTATGATTTTCCAAAGTTATGCCAAGTTTAAGGTTACGGTGAATAGTAATGTGGGAAAAGAATTTTCAAATTCAGGTTTTTCAACCCGGTAACCTTAAATTGCGCTTCCGAATGTCTTAACTTGGCACAATATAAGGTCATAAACGTAAGGTGTTACACCTTACATTCCTGCAAGATGGCTAAAGGTGCATCAATCAGTGCTCATGTCTTAAAGATGAAAGGGTACATTGATCACCTCGAAAGGCTTGGATTTCCCATGAGCCAGGAGTTAGCTACAGATTTGATCTTGAACTCACTCCCCGAAAGTTATGACCAGTTTGTCATGAACTACAACATGAACAATATGGAGAAATCTATTTCTGAACTGCATGGGATGCTTAAAACTGCTGAGCTGAGTCTTAAGAAGAAGCCCAGTTCTGTTTTGATGGTTCAAAAAGGAAAGGATATGAAGAAGAAAGGCAAAGGCAAGGGCAAAGGGAAAGGTCATGGCTCATCCGGTAAGACCAGAGAGTCAGGCAATCCTCAAACCAAGCCTGCACCAAAGAAGGCAAAGCCTCCAAAGGGAGTCTGCTTCTTCTGCAATGAACCTGGTCATTGGAAGAGGAATTGCAAGCTCTACCTCGAAGATCTGAAAAGAACAAAAAGGATAGCAGGGCTATCACTTCAGGTATTTATGTTATAGACATTCATCTTTCTACTTCCACTACATGGGTATTAGATACTGCATGTGGTTCTCACATTTGTACAAATGTGTAGGGTCTAAAGGACAGTAGGAAGCTGAAGAAGGGCGAAGTTGACCTACGAGTTGGAAACAGAGCAAGGGTTGCTGCTTTAGCTGTAGGCGCTTATGAATTAGTTCTGCCCACTGGGCTTTTGCTAGTTTTGAACAATTGCTATTATATTCCTGCTTTGAGTAGTAACATTGTTTCTCTTTCTTATTTGGATAAGGAAGGCTATACTTCCATTGCTGGGAATGGTAGATGTTCTATTTATCGTAATGATGTTTTCTATGCTCATGGTGATTTGCATGGTGATCATTATATATTGAGTTTAGAACAACTCAATCATGGAAATATCTATAACATAACTGCCAAAAGGGTCAAACCAAACGATTTGAATCCAACATACCTCTAGCATTGTCGTCTGGGCCACATAAATGAGAAACGCATTTCTAAACTCCATCAAGATGGATTTCTTAACTCATTTGATTTTGAATCATATGATACTTGCGAGTCTTGCTTGTTAGGAAAGATGACTAAGTCACCTTTCACTGGGCACAGTGAGAGGGCCACAGATTTGTTGGGCCTCATACATACAGATGTGTGTGGACCGATGAATACAAATGCCAGAGGAGGTTATTTGTACTTCATCACATTTATAGATGATTTTAGCAGATATGGGTACATCTA
The DNA here is from genome assembly GCF_004799145.2 of Neltuma alba. Lineage (NCBI taxonomy): Eukaryota > Viridiplantae > Streptophyta > Magnoliopsida > Fabales > Fabaceae > Neltuma > Neltuma alba. The sequence goes on from NW_021636860.1 coordinate 114,110, forward strand.
TCTGATGAAACATAAATCCGAGTCTTTTGAAATGTTCAAGATATTTCAAAATGAAGTACAAAACCAACTTGGCAAAACAATTAAAGCCCTTCGATCTGATCGGGGTGGTGAATATTTGAGCCAAGAGTTCATTGATCATCTTAGGAGTTGTGGGATAGTCTCACAATTGACTCCTCCAGGAACACCACAATGGAATGGTGTTTCTGAACGGAGGAATCGAACACTATTAGATATGGTTCGATCCATGATGAGTCGAACAGATCTTCCACCGTCCTTTTGGGGCCATGCCCTAGAGACAGCTGCGTTCACACTGAATCGTATTCCATCTAAGGCAGTTGAAAAGACTCCCTATGAGATATGGACTGGGAGAAAACCTAGTTTGTCTTTTCTCAAGATTTGGGGATGCGAGGTCTATGTTAAACAACAAGCCTCAGATAAATTAGCGCCAAAATCCTCAAAGTGCCTTTTTGTGGGATATCCTAAGGAAACCAAGGGATACTATGTCTACAACCCCACCGATAACAAAGTGTTTGTTGTCAGAAATGGTATCTTTCTCGAACGAGAATTTATCTCTAAAAGAACCAGTGGGAGCAAGGTACAGCTCGAAGAAGTTCGAGAGCCACAAGACACCACAGACCTATAGGTGGAAATAGGAGATAACTCACAACAAGTTGTTGAGACTCCTCAAGTCACGCAAGGTCCACGGAGATCTAATAGGGCACGGTTTCAGCCTCAGAGATATGGATTTCTGATTTCTGACAATCGTGATGTGTTGCTCATTGAGCATAATGAGCCGACTACCTATCAAGAGGTTATAATGGGACCAAACTCTGAAAAATGGCTTAATGCCATGAAGTCTGAGATGCAATCCATGTACGATAATCAGGTTTGGACCTTAGTCGATCCGCCTGAAGGTGTAAAAACCATCAGGTGCAAGTGGGTTTTTAAGGAGAAAACTGACATGGATGGCAATGTAAATGTCTACAAGGCACGGCTGGTTGCAAAAGGATTTAATCAAACTCATGGTGTGGACTATGATGAGACTTTTTCCCTGGTTGCAATAGCCAAGTCAATCAGAATCCTCCTTGCCATTGCAGCATATTATGACTATGAAATATGGCAGATGGACGTCAAGACAGCATTCCTTAATGGAAAGCTACTTGAGGATGTGTACATGACACAACCTGAAGGGTTTGTGCGTTCCGAGGACTTTGGTAAGGTGTGCAAGCTTCAGAGGTCTATTTATGGATTGAAGCAAGCATCTCGGAGTTGGAATCATCGTTTTGATGAAGTAGTCAAAGGGTTTGGATTTCTTCAAAATGCTGATGAACCTTGTGTGTACAAGAAGGTTAGTGGGAGCACAGTTGTGTTTTTGGTACTTTATGTCGATGACATACTACTTGTTGGGAGTGACGTTCCTACCTTGCAGATTGTCAAGTCTTGGTTAGGAAAGTCTTTCTCAATGAAAGACTTGGGTGAAGCCACCTACATCCTAGGAATTAGGATCTATAGAGATAAATCTAAAAGACTTCTAGGACTAAGTCAGAGCACATACATAGACAAAATACTGCATAGGTTCAGTATGCAGGAATCAAAGAGGGGTTTCATACCCATGTCTCATGGTATTCACCTCAGCAAGGATTTGTGTCCTAGTACACCTGATCAGTGAGGTCGCATGAGTAAGGTTCCATATGCCTCGGCCATAGGATCTATCATGTACACCATGTTATGTACTCGACCGGATGTCTTGTTTGCCTTAAGTATGACTAGCAGATATCAACAGGACCCTAGTGAGGGCCATTAGACTGCTGTCAAGAATATCCTTAAGTACTTAAGAAGGACTAAGGACTTATTCTTGGTCTATGGTAGATTGGATGATGAGCTTTGTGTAACTGGTTACACAGATGCAAGTTTTCAAACTGACCAGGATGACAGTAAATCGCAATCGGGATATATATTCTTCCTGAACAATGGAGTAGTAAGCTGGAAGAGCTCTAAGCAGGGCACTATAGCGGATTCTGCAATGGAAGCTGAGTATATAGCAGCATCTGATGCAGCTAAGGAAGCCGTTTGGATAAGGAAGTTCATTACTGAACTTGGGGTGATACCTACCATCTCAGATCCAATAACTTTGTTCTGTGACAACAGCGGTGCCATTGCACAGGCCAAAGAGCCTAGGTCACATTAAAGGACCAAGCATATACTCAGGCGATTTCATCTCATCAGAGAAATCAATGATAGAGGTGATATAAAAATATGCAAAGTAACAGGAGAAGACAATGTTGCTGATCCTCTAACAAAGCCGCTTGTGCAAGCAAAGCATGAGCGTCATGTTAGGTCAATGGGAATTAGACAAATTAATGATTGAACCTAGTGCAAGTGGGAGGATGTTGGAAATTGTGCCCTAGGGGCCAATCATTATGTTATGAACATTGTTGATTTATCAATTTATTAATTACGTTATCATATTATTTGCATGTTTACTGTGATAACCATCCTTGGATAACTCATGATTTATCCTAAATGTCCCTGGTCAGTCATCTATGTGGGAGCAGAGATGAAATAAGACCAGTATGACTTTAAAGATATATAGAGATATAAATTAAAGTCATAGGCACATGTAAGAGTATAAGGTGTTGGACTGACCCGCTATGAGAGAGCTGCATGGGTTAAGTCATAAGCTTCTCTCATATATAAACCATGTCACTGTGCCCTTTGACCTGAGATCGTCATGGATTCCTACATGAGAAAAGCTCAACTTTGACCTAGTCAAAAGTCACTTTTGACCAAGTGATCATAAAGACTATGTTCAGGCTTAGTGGTTTTTCATGCGGAGGAATGTGAATGGTCAAGATGGAATTTGTCCCTCACATTCGTAGAGAGATATTACTGGGCCCCTCGATGAGTGAGTCTGAGAAATGTATGGCCATACTATAATGGAAAGGTAGTTCCGTTTCTATACTCAGACTACTCAGGGATCAAGAAAGTAATGGTCATAAATAGGAGGATGACGTTCTCCATGCCTCATCCATGACCAAAATGTGATGTGACAAAAGGGACGCGATATGGTTGTATGAAAGGTTGTATCGTTCAATGATCCTCATATGTTTTGGGTAGTCATAATGTCTTGCTAGAGACCGCTTACGACTTGTGAGTCATTATAGTTAATGGCCCACTGCCAACTTCATATGGACCTACAGGGTCGCACACAAAATAGCCCAATGCGAGTTATGATGTCCAGATTCATTGAATCTAAGATATGTCTAGATTCAATGAATAATATAGGGTGGACGTGTATATATATATATATAAATTCGTATATATATATTACATAAATGTAAGAGATATTAATTATTAGATTTAATTTATAAGGATAAATTAGATCTATGTAAATTAATTCCGTCATATCTTTATTTTGAATTAAATAAATAGGTGAATTAAAATCTGTGAGACGGATTTAATATAAGCCATATTTATTTAATTGTTCTCTTATCTGATTAGGAAATATTTGATATTGCATTAATTTCGGAATTAATTTGGGATTAATTTCGAAATTAATTGTCATGAATAATTCCTATAGCATCCTATATATATGATATTAGGGAGCTAGGGTTTGAGTTAGTGAGAGTAAAAGCACTAAGCAGATAAGGGACGGCCAAAAAGTGAGAAGAGAGGACGAATTTTTGAAAACCCTAGACGGACATAGACCCTAGCACGTCGTTCGAGATTGAGGGCTACTCATGTGGATACCGGTAGAGGAAGCCGACCGGAGTTGTCGACTTCAAACGACAAAGGATGCGAGCAGAGGCATCCTGAACGGCGGAATCACATAGCCATCAGGAAATCAAACACCGAAGGTAATGCCTCTTACTACCTGACTTAAACGCAATCGGTAGATCCGGGCAAGGGATTGAAAGTTTTAAAATTTTAAGCTGATTTCCGCTGCGCGTCGTCTTTCAATTCCCTTCAGTTCATAGCATCCTTCTCGAGTTGATCATTAGAATTTCTAGATACTAGAAATGAGTTAGGAAATGGTAAATCAGAAATTTTTACCTCCTTTTCTTTTTGCTTAATGATTTGAGAAGCATGTGTTGGATTTTTGTTGCTTATGACTCCTATGTTCTCTTCTTGCTCCTAGGAAGATTCAACTTCTTCCTTATCTCTTGAATGTGTATGAGATTCACTCTTTTTCTGAAAGAGTGTTCTCTCTTTTCCACTTTCAGATTGCACAATAGGTGTAGAATCATCTGTTAAGCTAGAATCTAATTCCTTGTGACAGCATTCTTCTGTAAATCTCACTTGCTTTTCACTAGGCCCTACTTGCTTCCCACTCCTTAAAGACATTGCATTTATGGACTTTAGATTCACCAGTGTTGGAGGATAAATTTCCTCCAATTTTAGCTTGCACTTTACTCAATGAGTTAGCAAGTTGAGTGACACAGCTAGAAAGATTGTTTGTTTTATTCTCCTATTGCTCAAACTTGCTATCAAACTTACTTTCCATGGCAACAAGTTTGGAATTAGAAGAGGCTATAGTGCTTTTAATCCTTGCATCTAAATCACTCCTTCCTTCTTTCATAGCTTTAACCAACTTAGTGATACCATCATTGGAAGAAGAAGGAATGTTTTGAGTAGGAACTATGACTCTTGAATTTGAATTGAAGGGTGGCTTTTGATTCTGAATCTCTGCTGTGAAGTCAATTGCCTATCATCATTAGTCTTCCATCTCAAATTAGAATGATCACTCCAACCCTCATTATACATTGAGGAATATGAGTTCCTTTGTGATTATTGTCCTTGTCTACCTTGGTACATAGCAGAAACTTCCTTATAGTGACTTGGGCAATCATCACTCATATGTATGGTTAAGGCACAATGTTCACACGATGGTCCAACTAATGCTTGTGAGTAGTTGACAGCATTGTAACTCTTCACATTTCTTTGTTTTCTAAATTTTCCACTCTTTTATCCATCTTTTCAGTGATATACAACAACCACTCCAGCAAATTATCATGTAAAGGGTTTACAGAAGACACTTGCCCTCTTTGAGATTCTCTTGTGTAGTACTTTTGATTGTTGTTGGCCATCCTTTCTAGCAGACTCCAAGCATTATTAGGAGTGAGCTCTAAAATGGGTCCATGTGCAGTAATATCAATAGTCTCCTTATAAGAAACCAATAATCCTTCATAGAAGTATTGCACTAGGTTTGATTTTAAACATTGATGATGAGGACACTAGCTCAATAAAGCTAAAAACCTAGTCTAATAGTCATAGAGAGACTCTTGGTCTTGCTGAGATACTCCATAAATTTCCTTCCTAAGCCTTGAAGTTCTTGAAGCTAGAAAATATTTGTCCAAGAAGGCTTTCTTGAGTTGCTTCCATGTTAGAGTTGAGTAATGTTGAGGAAGGGTGGTTAACCATTGTCTAGCACTTCCCTCAAGTGTAAAGTGGAAGACACTTCTCAATACATCTTCCAAAGAGCTGCAGGAAACTTCATAGCTGCACAAACTGAATACATCAACCCTATTTTGACATGGTACTGCATGTTCTCAGCTTCTTATTCATCTTGTTGTTACCTATTAGGGGGTCTTTATGGAGGTCTATGGCCTGCTTCATTTAGGCTAGTATTAACCCTATTTTGACCAGTATTTTGCCCTTCATTAGGAGCTTGATTCTCTTGACCTTCTATTACAAAATGATTATCATAGAATTGACCCAAATCAGATTCAGAATCAGGTACAAGTTCAATTGACTCACTAACACTGGATGAAGAAGATGAGTAAGGGTGTATGCTTATGCTTGTGTCCAAATTTTTATTCTTTTTCAAAAGTCAAAGTGTTTTATTTATCTCCCTATTCAATGGATAAAATGTTTTTTCCCTAGTCATGCACCAAAACCAACTAGGAGAATTGAACTAAAACAGTAAAAGTACAGGTCCAAGCACCGCGACCTCTGTGGCCGAGAGTTATTGAGAGCTCAGGAAGCGAAGGCACTGCGGTGGATCCTACAAGGCATTGCGGTGGATCCTGCAAGGTGCTGTGGTAGATTACACCGAGAGAAAAACAGGGAAGGCATTGTGGCAAATATGCAAATATGCCAGGCCTCTGGGATAGAATGAACAAAGTCAATACTAAACTACAACCCAGTTACCCTGAAACTTGAAAACACTCAAGAGCCATGGTTACAAAGCAATTGAGACACACCTTAGAGCAAGAATGGTTACAAGTTGAAGCAATTAATGGATCACATAATGAAACCCAAGTATGATTAGCCAACCAATTAATGAACCAGACTCCCAGACACTTCAATTAAGCAGCAGCAAGAGGAAAACCAGAAGGGCTAAAATGAAACCAAACACACACAAACTAATTCTAACCTAACTGCAACTAAACTACTTACTAACACCCGAGAGACAGAGCCCCTGGCAAAAGTGCCAAAAATTTGATCTTATATCGCTTTAAACCAAATTTAATTACTCTTATTAATGCAGTAGATGATGCTTAATCAGAGGTCGATCTCAAGGAACTCAAATGTCTAATAGTGTTATGAAATAATTAAGTCATGAATGAGGATAGAAATTAGGTGAATGTATTAGCAACAAAGATAAAATCATTTCTAGAACTTTAATCAAATGCTACTAAACAGAAATCAAGAGTTCAAAATAGAGAATGCTTTGAGATTGGAAATCAATGAGGTGAATGACTCCTAGGAGATATAACTTTACCTTCACTGCCTTCCTTGCATTAATCAGAGTTAAGAGCTTTAAATGAATTGACTTCTAATGAGATGAGATTGATCAAATGAAGATTCAGCCACTTCCAAAAGAATAGTAACCAATATTTCTCAAGAATTCAATCACAATGTATAAATCCATAACTAGACCTAGCTAAAGAATCATACATCATTACTCTAAGTCAAGAAGATAACCTCTGAATACGATTAACCAAATCTCAAATCATAGAAGTAGGAAGAAAGGAGTCTGAATCCAGAAGCAAAGATTAACAACATAATCAAAATGTCACTGAAATTAAACACCTATAAGCCCTAAACTTTTCCCTGTTTAACCATGGCTCAGGCTCTATTATAGCTCCTAGAAATCCTTGAAGCTTAGCTGGACATGGAGGATGGAAGACTCAAGCTAGGGGATATGAACTTCATCACAACAAGTGTGATGGTTAGGGAATAGAGGATCTGGGTAGAGGATTCCAAAAGAACCGAAAATACAGAGGGATGAAGATGAAGATGGAAAACAAAAACTGAATATGAAAACTCAATCCTCCTCCCTAAATGCTTTCCTTGCAACTAACGCCTCCCAACTGAAATTGGTTTATGATCCACATGCTAACCAAAATAGAGCTCTAAGATCCAGTTCCTTCTTTCTCTAAATCTATTGCGCGCTCTTCTGGTTTAAATTGCTGCTATCCGTTACTCGCCATGGTGCCTATGATCATTCACCGCGGCACTCGTCCAAAACTATGTCATTTAGATTAGTGACTCTGAGCTGCCTGTTGAACCAAATCCATTGTGGCGCTTCTTCAGATTAGCTGTGACGCCTTTTACAAAAAATCTACCACTTTTGTACACCAAGTCTCTGAATGTTCCTTTCTTTGATTTTTGAACCTGAATTCTAATAAAATTACAAAATACTCCTTCGAGGCAATTATTAGCATTTCATCATAATTAGTTCCAAAATTAAACATATAATTCCATAAAAATCATGCTAGAATCAATGAAATATAGAGAGATATCAATGAGTATTTACTGCCACAGAGGGAGAGCCCGCAAGTCTCTGGAAATGATCCAAGGTATGATTGTTATTAACAACTCCTTAGTGACTACATGTTTAATTCGAGTGCTAGTCATTCTTTTATCTCATATGCTATATTAAAAGACTCGGCTTTGCTATGAATATTGTTGTTGTGTTTTAGATTTGATATGTATGCCTTCCATGAAATTGGTAATTGAATTGAATTGGTTGTCATCCCATAATGGTAAAGGCAAAACCCTGATCCTACCCCAACAGAAATGGAGTTTAAATCCGGAAGTTAAGTTGAGCTTCATAACGGAAGCCTAGACGGGCAATACTATGATGAACAAAGCTAAATAAGACTAGAGAGGTTAAGAGAAAAGTGTGTTTTGTCATAATGACCTAAGAGAATTGGTGGCGATGAACGAATACAGAAGTGTTTACCAAAGGAGATGGAACTTTTATCGCTACAAACAAGGATTCTGGTCACGACGAATGAACACAATAACTCTCAGATGTTGAGATGGTAACTCAATAAAACACAATGACTCTCAGAGGTCACAAAAAGTAAGATTAGTAAAGATCAGAAAGAGAGAGGTAGCCACTATTTAGAGTTATTAGATTCCCCCTCAAAAAGAAAAGTAATGATAAGGGGTTGAACAAGATGGTTACGGGTTGAGTCTATATACCACTAAGAAGGTGTAGTGGCCACCTAAGCTAAACAAACTCTTACAGCCTCATTAGGGCTGGGGCACTGTGATAGAGTAGCTATCTCAAGTCCTGAAATAGATAAATAGGAACTTAGAGATAGTGAAGTTAGGATGGAGAGCCCTAGTGAAATTTTTAAACGATCAAGAAGACAAAGAGACAGATAGTTGTGCAGGGAACTAGCTTAGAGGTTGACATGTTCCCAATAATGTTAAGAGATACTCAGTCACTTGGGGTTAGGTTGAGAGGCACCCTTTTTAGGGGATAAGGTCTTGGCTAGGAATCTTCCTAGAGAAAGTGGGAATTGGTCCTCTAAGTCAGAATTGATGTTGCTCTCGATGGAGTAAGATACCCTATCCGAGCAGGAAAGAGAACCAGCTAAGGCAAGGTAAGCAGAGTGACGTCACCTAGTGGAAGCATGACTAGCCAAGAACAAAACTAGGCTTGGATGTACCTGAGCTTAGCAAAAGTACTAGAGCAAGTAAGAAAGAAGAAGAACCTCATAAGTCCTCTCCCTATGACTTCTAGAATTAGCTGCGAACAGAAAGAGAAGCTCCCTCTTATAGGAATAAGATGTCCAGATAGCACGCTATAGGCATAACAACCAGTAAGAGCTTACACTCCTTACATTGAAATGCCAGGCATTATGCTTATTAGAGTATGCTCATATTGAAAAGTAAAGTAGAAGACAGACAAGTTGTATAAGTCCTCTCTCTGTACCATTCTTGAAACATCCTACTTTAACCCCTTAGAGTGTGCATTAGTAAGCATTGTGGTTCAAGCAGGTCATGACACAAGCCCGTAGATTTAAAATTTCAACATAACTACTTAGATTACTATTCACTGTTTAAATTCAGATTTCAGGTCCAATTTTGAAAATCATAACTAATTCCATAAAAATTGTATTGAGGTATTCTAAAAATCTACAGAAAGCTCCTTCAATTCTCTTTAAGGAAAAATATCAAACTGGGCTTATCCATGACCAATTCATACAGTTTAATCAATAAAAATTACTATTCATTTAGTAAATTCTGGACCTCCCAGATTTGTGCCTTAACTTTGAAAATTCATGTCTCCATATGTACACCATCTAATTGAGGCAATTTACCTCTCATAAGTATTATGAATATACCAATTTTGTGGCTTAACTCATTCATTTGGTAGGTCAAACTGGAGGTACAAACTCACTGCTCCATGACCTACGTTTTATCCCTTAACCTCCTTTTACTTTAATTCTTTCTATTTCTTTGGCATACATAATTGGGTTTACACTTTCCCAATCATTCTCATACATTTCTATTCCTATGATATACATTGTAATTAAATACAAGACATCATTGGCATCCGTAACATAAATTACATAATAGGAGAATTACATATTGAATAATAACATCATTCATTAACATCAATAATTCTCCACTTTCTTCTCCTTGCCTCTCATGCCATTATTGCCCACCATTAATTGACCTAAATGGTTGGTTAGGGAGGGGTGAGATTTGGGAGAATCTCAGTAGCAAACACTACCATAAGCATGCAAGACATAATACAATGCATGACATGTTATAACATTAACACATAAATGCCATGGAAAGTAAGCTACAGCATTTCATGCTTTCATAACATATAGCCAAGGCAAAACATAACATAAACTTGCAAACATAACTTTTCAAACATTTCATCATAGCTTAGTCACATCACGGCAACACAACCACATCATGTTAGCATACATATCAAGCACACAATATAGGTAAGTTTACTACCTTGTAATATAGCTTTCCTCTTGCATTTCCTTTGATTCCCTTATCTTTCCAGCCCTATGGATTTTTGGGCAACACCATTAAACATCCTCTTGGATGTTCAAAGGTCCTGAACACATCAATACATGATGCAAAACAATTATTAGAATCAAGTCATCAACTTATCTCTTACTTGAACTCTAACTTTTGAGTTTCAATTCCAACCTTCCTAAATTATTTTCACATACTAATCCCATATAATTTTGCATGTAGAATCCATTTACAAACTCAAAACAATCAAAATCCAATCCTAACCATTTAGAATAGTCAAGGCTGAACAGAATCACAAACTAAGAGAAAGTTGGATTTCTTGCAAAATCAACACAGAACCACTTGATTCTTGCCAATAAATTTTTTTAACATCCATATCATCTTCTCCTATTCCAATAAATTTTCGTGTAGCACCTTGGCTTAGGGTTTAACCATCCAAAAATCCAACCAAACCAACCACCAAGCTTACAAAGAGCAAGGGAAGTGGAAACTAGATCAAAATCTATAAACATACCTTGATTTGAGACTTGGATTGGCATGGGATCCTTTGCTTTTTCCCTTCCCCTTCTCCTCCCTTGCTGTTCAGTTTTCTCTCCCTTCCCCCATGAATGGCCGAAACATTGCAAGCATAAGGGGTATGAATATTTATAAAGGATCTGGACAAATCCTAGCCTTTCATTCCACAGTTAATCCTAGCCGTTGATCTTTGTTTCTTCCCCAAGAAATTTGCCACATGTGCTGCCTTCTATCTCTCCTATTAATCAGCATTTTCTTGCCAAAAATATCTTCAAAATTTCAAACCAAGTGGAAGGGAA